>NC_088297.1:7015110-7092610 GCF_032854445.1 Liolophura sinensis | reverse complement strand
GTTTACAGAGTTGAGAAGAAACTTGAAGACAAAACACAGAAAAAAACACAAAACGCAGAAAAAAAACACAAAACGCAGAAAAAACACAAAACACGCTGAAAAAAAAAACATTGGGGTAACACCGTTGACATACATATCAAGCATAAAACATTGCTGTATAAATATGGATGCAATAGTAAGGACATAAACATATCATACATCAAACATATACTGTACTATACTATACTATACTATACTATACTATACTATACTATACTGTACTGTACTGTACTGTACTGTACTGTACTGTACTATAACATACTATAACATACTATAACATCCTATACCATAATCTACTGTACTACAACATGCTATACTCTACTATATTATAACATTCTCTAATATATTATAACATGGTCTACTTTATTATAACATACTATACTATACTATATACTATACTATACTATACTATACTATACTATACTATACTATACTATACGGTACTGTACTGTACTGTACTGTACTGTACTGTACTGTACTGTACTATAACATACTATAACATCCTATACCCTAACCACAGCCAAGGGAACGGGCTTGGCAGAAGCAGCGGGGGAAGAAGAGTCAACCACGGATCTGTGGTTTTTCTTCACAGATCCGAGCCCCATGTGAGAGAATTTTACAGATCCGAGCCCCATGTGAGAGAACGTCACAGATCCGAGCGCCATGTGAGAGAACTTCACCAATCTGTGATTCCCCGACCACAGATCCGAGCGCCATGTCAGAGAACGTTCACAGTTCAGAGATGGCGCATATATATATATATATATATCTATACACAAATATGTATATATAAGGCAACTATCGACATGTTACACAACCCACGACCGTCCGCAGGTTACGGGTTTACAGAGTTGAGAAGAAACTTGAAGACAAAACACAGAAAAAAACACAGAACGCGGAAAAAAACACAAAACGCAGAAAAAAACACAAAACACGCTGAAAAAAAGACATTGGGGTAACACCGTTGACATACATATCAAGCATAAAACATTGCTGTATAAATATGGATGCAATAGTAAGGACATAAACATATCATACATCAAACATATACTATACTATACTATACTATACTATACTGTACTATACTATACTATACTATACTATACTGTACTGTACTGTACTATAACATACTATAACATACTATAACATCCTATACCATAATCTACTGTACTACAACATGCTATACTCTACTATATTATAACATTCTCTAATATTTTATAACATGGTCTACTATATTATAACATACTATACTATACTATACTATACTATACTATACTATACTATACTATAACAAACTCTACTGTACTATACTCTACTGTACTATACTATACTGTAACACACTATACTCTAGCATACTATACTATACTATAACATACTATACTGTAACAAACCATTACATACTATAATATACTATAACATACTATACTATGGCATACTTTACTATACTATGTACTGTACTATACTATACTATACTATACTATACTATACTATACTATACTATACTATACTATACTATACTATACTATACTATACTATACTATACTATAACAAACTCTACTGTACTATACTCTACTGTACTATACTATACTGTAACACACTATACTCTAGCATACTATACTATACTATAACATACTGTAACAAATTATAACATGCTATACGATACTATACTATAACATACTGTAACAAACTATAACATGTTTTACGATACTATACTATAACATACTATACTGTAACAAACCATTACATACTATAATATACTATAACATACTATACTATGGCATACTTTACTATACTATGTACTGTACTATACTATACTATACTATACTATACTATACTATACTATACTATACTATACTATACTATACTATACTATACTATAACAAACTCTACTGTACTATACTCTACTGTACTATACTATACTGTAACACACTATACTCTAGCATACTATACTATACTATAACATACTGTAACAAACTATAACATGCTATACGATACTATACTATAACATACTGTAACAAACTATAACATGCTTTACGATACTATACTATAACATACTATACTGTAACAAACCATTACATACTATAATATACTATAACATACTATACTATGGCATACTTTACTATACTATGTACTGTACTATACTATACTATACTATACTATACTATACTATACTATACTATACTATACTATACTATACTATAACAAACTCTACTGTACTATACTCTACTGTACTATACTATACTGTAACACACTATACTCTAGCATACTATACTATAACATACTGTAACAAACTATAACATGCTATACGATACTATACTATAACATACTGTAACAAACTATAACATGCTTTACGATACTATACTATAACATACTATACTGTAACAAACCATTACATACTATAATATACTATAACATACTATACTATGGCATACTTTACTATACTATGTACTGTACTATAAACGAAGGGATAACATGCAATGCAGTGTAATGAATTCCAGACAAAACAATATGAATGGGACACTGTGCTGTATAACTCCACACTAAGTACTGCACTACACTGCGTAACACTGCACCCTGTGGTAGCTCAACGTATTGTATTATATCATACTACATCGTATTATATTATACTATATCATACTACATCATATCATATCATATATGTAACAAATTTCACTGTAATAATACACAGTGCTTCAGACTTTAAACTTGCATTGAATTATAACAGTGTACCGTACCGTACCATACCATATCATATCACATCACATGACTTCATATGATATGATATGATATGATATGATATGCTATGATATATATATCAAACTAACATAATCAAACCCAACACCCTGCACTGTGCTGCACTGTGCTACACTGGTACAGTGCTACACCGCACAGTACGGTGTGCATGCACGGTACACGGTGCGACCTCTCCACTGCTCAGGAGCGCACAGTGCCGGCATGGCTATCCGGCTGGCATGGGCCATCTGTCCGTCCATCCGTATCGATCGCTGACGGAAACAGCATTAGGCGGACCAGGCGGCCAATTTGCTGGGTTCTCTGGCGTGAGGGGAGAGCCGAGCCAGTAACGGTACGGCTCAGACCGGCCCATCTCCGTGCACATAACATCAAGAATATTTCACTTTGACGGCGGCCAGTAAAATTGTAGGAGTAAACGGGACAGAGCCAGGAGGGTACCCACAACCACCTTCAAGCTGCGGCTAGACCTTTCCACGTATGGCATACTGCAATTACCGCGTTAAACTGAGTCACCATGTTTTTCCACACTTACGTTTACACGCGATTTTTGTCGAATTTTTATTGTGGACATAGGTGTTTGTGTATTTTCTTTCTCACGTCCGTTTTGTGGACGGTAGTTTATGGTTGTCCGGATACGCCTTTCGTAACCTCCATGTCTGACATCATGATTTTACTGTGTAAAATAGGGAAGTAAGGATTAAGTTCAGTGAGATAAATTTTCAACCCAAATCTGAATCTGGAAGCTGACTGGAACGAAACATAGTTGAGTCAAAGGCACATGTACTGTAGAAGAGACGCAATATGTCCAGTCTCTCGAGCGAGACGGACAGATAGACCCGCTGTGTATGTACTCTGAATGAATCCATCCCTCCTCGATACATACAAAAGTTGAAAATCATCCCCATGTAACATGTGATATATATTATATGAACCCCTCGTTCCAGTCTGGTAATTCCGCGCAAGGGTACACGCACTGTTGCGATAAAACAGCCAGTATTCGGATTGACAATATAACTAAACCCATTTAACACATTTAGCCTTTCGTTTAACGTTGGGTTAGCGCTGCCTGGCTTTTTTTTGATAGGCCATCGCGTCTGCGCCCTCGAGAGGTGGATTACACATTATATAGACAAAACTTAGCAGGAAGCTAATTTATAAAATAAAGATGTCTACATCCACAACAGCTAATTCTCTTTAGTGAGTTATACTATCCAAAAAAAGAAACGCATAACCCGGTTTTTTGCGGAGGTGATGCAGTCTTTTCAATTATGCATAACTAAATCAGAATTGCTATTCTGCAAATATTTTTTTACACAGATTAAGGAAGGGTCCATATCTAGACAACAAGGCCATCAACTTGAGGTAAGACACTCACAATGAGTCTCCCACTTGAGTGGAATGTCAGTATCTGTTGTGACTACCACGGGCGCGAATAACAGTTCTGACACGCCTTGTCATGGACTGGATGAGACGCTGGATAGAGGCCTGGGGAATGTTGTGCCACCCCTCCTGCAAACATGCAACTTGAAGCGTTTGGGGTTGAGGTTGACGTTGGCGTAGACGTCGATCAAGTTCATCCCACAAATGCTCAATTGGGTTAAGATCCGGGGAACGGGACGGCCAGGGTAGCACATTTACATTGTTTTCGACGAGGAAGTCCCTTGTGACACGTGCCGTGTGCGGTCTGGCGTTGTCCTGCTGGAACAACTCTCGCTGAACGTCAATGACAGGTAAGAGGTGTGGCTGCAGGATGGTGTCTCGGTAGCGTACGGCCGTAAGATTTCCCTGAACGTGGACAAGATTTGTACGACCAGTATACAATATTGCTGCCCACATCAATCACACTCCCTCCACCAAATCTGTCCACTTGGCGTACGCAGTTAGGGGCATAACGTTCGTGAGCACGTCTGTAAACCCGGTTTCTACCATCACGTCTCTGCAATAGGAATCTGGACTCATCACTGAACCAAATGCGTCGCCAGTTGCGTAGATTCCATGCAGTCACGTTGTTACACCATTGGAGGCGATTGGCCCGATGGTGAGGACGCAGCACGATCCCAACATAGGGCCCCCTGGCTCTCAGTCCATGTTCCCTCAGCCTGTTCCGCACTGTCTGACCTGATATCCTCCTCAGTCCCGGTATGCTGGCTGCTGTGCTTTCAGCTGTAGCACAACGGTCACGCAAATGGAGGACCCTTATGTAGCGATCTTGGGCTGCTGTAGTGACACGTGGTCGACCTGAACGCCGACGGTCATTTGTTGTCCCAGTATTGTTGTAGCGGGCAGCAAGCCGTGAAATCGTGCTCTGGCTGACGTATAGACGCCTAGAAATGGACGATTGGGACTCTCCAGCTTGAAGTCTTCCAATGGCAATATTTCTTGTGACAGTGTCAAGACGTGGCATGTTGAATCAGCTTGAAAACACCACTTGAAAGACGCCGATTTCCGGCCCGAAGTTGCGGTTTTATAGTCACACACTGCATGCTTTCCATGCATAAGTTCGGCGTGTAAGACTGCACGTGATGCAGTGTGGTGCTGTATTTTTTACTTCTTCCAAAAACGGCCTCCAAACTCAACATTTTCAACCAGGAAATGTTTTGAGGAATAAAATGTGTGCTAACTGTGACTATTAACAATATTAAAACACATTTTGCTCATGAAATGAAGACATAGAAAATTAAAATTAACACATTGCAAAATACAAAATCTCACACAATCTTAGAATGCGCCATTAACACTTCAATGTTCCAATGCAGTCGCTGTGAGTTCAGATTTTGATCAGGCTGGCTTCCTCTCCGGTCGAACGTGGGAAGGCTAGTTTCCTCCAATCATAAAGCTGCCAGCCGCCTTGTAAGCGAAATATTCCGGCGGGACCAATGAAGTAAGTTAATAAATAATAAACTCTGTCAAAAAAGAAACACAACCCCTGTCCTCGGATATCAAAAATTCGTTCGAATATAGTTATTGCTTCCAAACTAAATTTTAGCCAAATGTATTGAAATTATACACGTTTTTAATGAAGATTACCATCCAAACAACTGCCTTTTCTCTCCTAAGTGTATTTTATTGCTTATGACGTCACAACGCATGGACTGACCCTGTTGACGTCGCACACAGAACCATTCACCTGCAAATCATGTCAATGGCAGTTATAGTGTGGGGGTGTATAAAAGCCCATGTGCTTTCGTATTTTATTCATTCATTCGTCGACGAAAGGCAGTCGGTAAAATGCCGTGACTGAGTGCTGCCGACCGAAATATCGCCATTGGTTGTCTTCAAGCCGGAGAAAGTTTTGGTACTATTGCACGACACCGACTTTGGAGCCGTTACAAGTACTTTAATTCGACCAACGATCGCCCGAGAAGTGGAAGGCCAAGAATCACGACCCCACTTCAAGATCGGTACATCCGAGTCCTTCACCTGCGTAATCGGCAGGCCCTACCAGCCGTGACTGCCACACAAATACCAGGTTTGAGGAGAGTGTCGGCTCAAACGATTAGGAACCGTCTGAAAGAAGCGGGTTTACGTGCCTGTAGACCAGTTGTTGGACCTGTACTACGCCCCTTACGTCGACGCCTACGACTCAGGTGGTGCAACAACGTAAGGATATGGACTTTACAAAACTGGAAGCGCATTTGGTTTTCTGATGAATCCCGTTTTCTTTTGACACGTCACGACGGAAGACAGCGTGTGTATAGGAGACGTCATGAACGCTTTGCGCCAATCTGCGTCCGGCAGGTGGACAGATTTGGCGGAGGCAGTGTGGTTTGGGGAGCCATCTCGTACAATCAGAAATCGGACTTGGTGATCGTTCCAGGGAACCTGACAGCCCAACGTTACATCAACCACGTGTTACAGCCTCACCTTCTCCCGATTATTGACCGACAGACACAGCTTTTTCAACAGGACAACGCCAGGCGTCATACTGCACGTGCAACAATGAACTTTCTGCAGTATTCCAACGTCAATGTCTTGCCGTGGCCCTCTAAATCACCAGACCTCAACCCTATTGAACACCTGTTGGATACTCTGGATCGACACGTGCGTCAACGTCAGCCACCGCCACACACGCTTCAACAGCTCGCCGTTGCGTTACAGGAGGAGTGGAGGTCCATTCCCCAGGAGAGAATCCGGCATCTTATCCGTTCTTGTCCAAGGAGATGCCGTGCAGTGATTGCAGCTCGTGGTGGTCATACGAGATACTGAGGAAGACGCCCCCTGGTGAGCAACTGGTGTCTGTGAGATGACTTTTGAAAAGACAGTTTTAAACATGACCATCTTGATTATTATTCTGCCAAATTTCTGACTTCTGTCTTCAATAAGAAAAAAGTTGTGCCGTCCTAAAACTTAATATTAAAATCTCTAAAATACGGGGATTGCGTTTCTTTTTCGACAGAGTTTATTACAGGTTATTCATGATTTGCTTTATGCTAAACATTTAAAAAAAAGCATCATAATCTGTCTTGGACACAATCGTTATGCTCAAAATCTCCAGGCGTGAGAAATGTTCAGCACCGCGAAGTTCGAAGAACAATTCATTAAATTTTGGTAATGGATGCGTGTCTGAAATAGTAGTCTCAGATCTACACTTTTTCCAGAGAACTATCGGGGATATCCATTCTAACGTCATTTTTCATGACATCAAGTTTCTGTAATCTTTTTAACTCAGCCACTATTATCTCTGTCTTCAAATGCAAATCGTCTCAGCTTTTGTTGCAATGGGACAGTCTTCTCAATGACTTTCACTTTGTGCATAAAACCTTTACTATGTAGCAAATTGCCATCTGATGAAACAAACGTGTTTTTTTTTTTGATTGGTGTTTTACGCCGTACTTAAGATTATTTCACTTATACGACGGCGGCCAGCATTATGGTGGGCGGAAACACAGTTTCACACAGTTCCTTCCATCCATCCACATGTACATCAGAGGTGGGCTCAGACGGTTTGTAACTGACATTTGTATGTGTTGGACTTTCAGTTGATGAAGATAAGGAAGACTGTTGCATTGGGTTGTTTTTATCAACACTGTTCATGTTTTCAGATTCGCACGATAATGTAGCACCATTCAGCCCAAACAATTTGATCATGTCTCTACTCATTAAAGATTAACCTTCAACCTCACACAAGTAAGTATCAACAGGTTCATTTTTTGACAGTACATTCGGGCCTAGTGAGTGTAAACCAACATCGGAACAGAAATACCATTTACTGTCAGAACACACATCACCGGTTTTGTAGCTTATGTGCTGCAGGTTGTCAACACACAGGAATCACCAACGGCAGGCCGAACAGTATCACTTTCAGAGGTCACAGAGTGCACCGGATTTGTAGCACACTGACCAGATTTACGGACAGAATCAAAATGTCCGCGTACTGATCACAGCCGTCGTGTAGCTTTTTTGCTGGACATTTCTTGTTATTTGCAAAATGTGACGCAGGACCACACCGATAACAAGAAAGTTTATGTTTATTCACAGGCTGGTTTAAAAATTACTGTTTGTCAGGGCGCTGACGCCATTTCTTTTGAATGGCCAGTACTGTATTTACTGCAGAAGGATTCAGAATACTGTTTGATAAAGACAGGCAGCGCGCCTCTTTCACGGCGGTTTCAATCAGGCGAGTAGCATTTACAGCAGGCGGAAGTGTGAAATCATCCATCATCATCAGTCGTTTGCGCAATCGCGAAATGTTATATTTTTCTCAGTTTTTCATATTGTAAAGCTCCCAAATTGCGTGTAATGACAAGTTCAGGCTTGTTGTAGACAGAAATGGTGGTGGAGGAGATATTTTATTCATTGTGAGATACTGTCGATGGTGCGATAAAACCTCATGCTAATCCGCCCGGTATGTTCTTGGATCCTCGTCGCCAATATGTTATAAGCAGTATTCTGTATTTACAAGTGTAATGTAGGCACCCATTCGACCAACGTTAGAACTTCGCCAAAAGCTATTTTCAAATCACGTGACTCCCTTGCTCTGGCGGGCTAGGCTGCTCTTACCAAAATTAAGATCGTCTCGGTCTTTTTTCCACAATAGTTAATAAATAATAGTGTTCTAAGCAGTATTTGACCAGATGGAGTAACAACAGGGAAAATCCTCCTGTTTGCAACTCAATGTATTTTTCCACCTTCTTAAACATACCTTAAAAGATCACTCCTCAAGCCTGGCCTTCCGTTTATTTAAGTTCTGTTCAGGGGAGACAACTCTTTTGGGAATCCCCAAATACGCCCAACACCACACTTTTCTCCACATTATTACTACAAAAATTATAATTAAGACTCGCAAACAAGGTGTTCATCGCCATTTAGATGGTGCACGTCTCGTTGGTTTCAATCAATTCATAATGCCCAACTCAAATTGAGCATGGTGGTTAACGAAGTTTGACATACTGCCAGTGTAACAGATACATTTGTTGTACTGGAAAGGTCGAGAACAAACTACACAAAAGTTCCAAATCGCAGAAGAACAAAACGTTCTCTGTGATATTACAGAGCTTGTGTACTTCAGATGTTTCATGTATGTGTTTTATGGACACTCATACACCAATAGTGTAATTACATGTATGTATCAAAACAAAAGATGTCACAGAATTTTCTTTTCCTTTTATTCAAACAAAATAATTCATAGTTGTGAGTCGTTTTCTTAGATGCGAAATGAGTTTTACGAGTACCCCATTTTGATGTTATGGTCTTTATTATTCACAAATAACTAGGTGTTATGAACTAAGAATTACTAAAAAATTACAAGAAAGATATTTTTGCAGCGTACGATTTTAATATGTAGAACACAGAGTTCCAGGTTAGTAGATAGAAGAGTATTTAGGAAAGCCAAGATGGGAAGAATGAAGCAGATCTCAGATCAAGTTGATTGGCAACGTTTATTGCTAATGCATGTTCCTCTGTTGCGGCTATGACTACACTCGAAAACTTCTAATTGTGACGTTATGTCAAATGAAGATTGGACGTAAGCCTATATTGGTCACCAAGGGGTGCGGCTTCCAGTTGATCTATCAGTGACGTCACAGGCGTTGGGACGTCATAGGTTTTGTGACGTCACAAAGATCTAGAACATATAAAACATGTCGGTGTAGCTTGTCATCAGTGGAAGATGAAGATTGTACCGATTTCAGTTGTTTTATGTCTACTTTTGGTCACCAAGTGGGTGATATTTGTGTCATTTGACATTCTGAAGGAACAGTGACTATTGCTTCACATTTGTCTGTGCTTATGTCATCTCAACATCAGTGGTGTCATGACGGTATAGTTGTCTAGCAAATGTAAAAATTTATCTTGTTGCTTTCAACGCTTCTTTCTGGTGTACACTGACGTAAGTTAATGCACGTCCGTCTTTGCTATTTTAATCCAGACGTTCGACAACTACATGCAGATGCCTAGTCCAAACGTAGACTTCCACATCGTGGTGTTCGTCACTCGTATTCACGTAAATGTTCACCCTAACTGATGTGTTGCTTGTAGATGTAAGAACAGAAGCAGTCTTGACCTTGTAGTAAAATGGATCAAGGGCGTGATTGGTCTCCCCGATCCAGAACCACCCTGGTGGAGACGGGCTCTGTGCGATTGGGTCACTCGAAAATCAGAAGGTAAACCCCAAATAATGCTTCTTATTCCCTATCCTGATATTCACATCAGCATTTTTCGACTTCAGGATTTGTTAACTATAATCTTGTTCCATGAAAAGATAGCTGTGAATCAGTGTAACCGATCACAGCATAATGACACAGGAGCCTCTTACAAATGCGGCTCATGCTGGCTTCCTCTTCGGCCGTAAGCGGGAAGGTCTGTCGGCAACCTGCGGATGGCCGTGGGTTTCCCCCGGGCTCTGCCCGGTTTCCACCCACTATAATACTGGCCGCCGTCGTATAAGTGAAATATTCTTGAGCACGGCGTAAAACACCCATTAAATAAATAAATAAATAAATAAATAAATAAATACTAATGCAGTCGCCGTGAGTTCACTTGACGTCCTCTCCGGTCGTATGTGGGAAATAAAAGTACGCGTATAAACACCATTATAATATATAATGAATGAATGTAACCAATCATTCATTATATACAGGTTAGTTAAAATCTGAAGACACGGTTACCTCTTGTTTCCATGTGGCCACACATCTGCAACTATTTAACGATAGAATGTGACATTTATCAGTCTTTCTTTTTAATCTGGCCGTGAAAAACAGTAAATGTAATAGTAATATTATTAATTATATTATTTTATGCGCAGATAATGTCGAGGCCTTTTTCATCGGCACAGCGTTGCTGCTTTTGTATAGCATGTGTTGGAAAAAGCAGAAGAAAACTAGTAATTTTTTTCAGTCCCTCTTTCCATTAAATGAGAAACAACACAAGAACAAGAGCCAAGATTAACACAGCGCCATCTAGATGTAGGATAACTCTGCTATGTATACCTTTATTGCTAAATTCTTGAGTTCCCTACCTTTCAATCCAGACAGCGCTTTGTCTATCCTTGACTTTCATCCATAACTCAGACAATTTTTTTTTTTTTGTGATAAAGTTCCCATTTACTAGTTACTTTAAAATACCATGCACTGTTTCTGTTTTAATGTACATAACATCACCAAGGTAAATTTACTGGTTATTTAGCAAATAACCAGTATTGAGTTTGACAAATGTCTAACATAAAACAGGCTCAGTGTTAAGTTTCTTGCAATGTTTGTCATGGTCTTACAGGAAGTCGACAAGACCGGAAGTTACGCAACTAAAGGTGGGTTAAAGAAGTACAAATTTGAATTACTCAAATTCAGCTACACGATAGCGTATACGTGTGCGCCGTTCAATCCTAGAAATTGTTCCGTATGTATTAAGTATTGGTACAAACGGAGAAGCTGCTTAACTTGCGGATGTCCTGAACACAGGACGGATCGAGGTGTTGCCTTTCTGTCAACACCCAGGTAGCGAGCTCGATTCCAGCTTCTGTTGTCGTGAAAACCTCTCCGTTTTTTCTTTGTGGCTCTGTGGTTCACTGGACTGTGTGAGATTTTTCTCCACCCTGACTGTGGTATGGTAATGAATAACACGGATTAAATAATAACATATAAACCACGAGATTCTGGTTTTACGCCGACTGTAGACAAAAACATATGAACGACAAGCTTCTGGTTTTACGCCGACTGTAGACAAAAACATATGAACGACAAGCTTCTGGTTTTACACCGACTGTAGACAAAAACATATGAACGACAAGCTTCTGGTTTTACACCGACTGTAGACAAAAACATATGAACGACAAGCTTCTGGTTTTACGCCGACTGTAGACAAAAACATATGAACGACAAGCTTCTGGGGTTTTACACGAACTCTTATAATAACACATGAACAACGAGACTCTGGTTTTATGCCGACTGTAGACAAAAACATATGAACGACAAGCTTTTGGTTTTACACCGACTGGAATGACCATTTATATAAATTGTGGGTAAAAAAGAGAAGGTAATGTTTTCCTCTGGCGGAAAACCTAGAGAGTACTCATATACTCGTAAATATTTTCCTTATTTATACGACGGCAGTCAGTTTTTAGGATGAAGGAATTCGGAGTAGGCTCTTATAAACCACCCACATTTGGCAAGTGACTACAGATATGCTCACCATATTGCATCAAGACAATTGATCTTGAAAGATCGTTAGATTGTTAGACTGCGCGAACGGCTACATGCATGTCGGCTTCTGATTGTCACTGGGACCTGAAGAACAGCGAGAGCGAAGGTGGAAAAATTGGAAAACATCATTTTTATAGTATGGCCTCTCCGTTTGTCTTTAAAACACCTTTTGTATTTATTGCTTTATATAGATGCACAGACCAAACGTTGTGTGGACGCTCTGCCAGCAATAAGGAAGTCTGACGGAAGCATCCATATAAAACACGTGAGTACTCTGAGGGAAAAAATATATTCAATTTTACACAAAAGAAACAGAATAGATTTTTTTAAGTTGCTGTACCGTCTTCATACATCTGTATGCCTAGATCAGTTTCTCCTGGTGCCGGACAATCCCTCAAAACATGCGTATTTTCCACAAATATATCAAGTGCAATATGTATGTATTTTGTTCATCATAAGTAGTTAAATTTCATAACGATCCCTTCTCTCGTTGGTCATGTTTGGGATCACATTGTACAGGCTAACATCCAATGTGTTTTTTCCTGTATCTCAGAAGTGGCATCTTCTGGCAACCTGAATCAGTTTTTATTGATTTATTTACTTGACTGGTGTTTTACGCCGTATTCAAGAACAGAATTAATTGTGATCTAGGTAAAAATAGTAATTCTCCTGAACTATAAACAATTCTTCGATTAATTAATATAAATCGTAAATTTGCCGTTTTCGTACTTTAAATGACGATTTTTCAAACTTCTGTATTTTGTTGGATTTTGACAGCTTCATATTGAAAAATATGGTGTTTCCAGGTTCGCACATGTTCTTGTCACGATATGGCTGAATTGTCTCTCGTGCGTTGTCATTCCTTCATTCAGTCGGTCATGCATTAAGACCTTCTACACGAGCATGTATCCATAGCAAAGCCATTATTATTTGTTTTCCTGATGCTGGTTTCCAATCCGATCGTTCATGGAAAGGCCAGTCAGAGGGCTCTGGTGAGTTTCGCCCCCGGCTCTGTCCGATTTCCTCCCGCCATAGAGCTGGTCGCCGTCGTATGAAGAGAAATATTTTGAAGGACGGCGTAAAACGCCAATCAAATAGATAAATAAAAGCAATTAATAACAACCTACATTTACAGTGCGGATGATTTGTGATGTACCTGTAAAAATAACACTGCTTCACCTGAGGCTAGGGTCTGTATGAACAGAGGTTACTTGATTTCTGATATTATAAGAACCTTTGGCATAAAAGCGTAACTGAGATGTCTGATGTAGCCAGGCTTGCCTTACAGCAGATGAATGTGTGTAATACGATTGTGGACCTTACTGTGTGTAAATATAGTGTTGTCGACTTCACATATGTGCTATATTAGACACACTGGATATTTTGCATTCGTATGAATTTTCGGAGATCGTTGGAGAATAATTTTACTCCCAAGTAACTGTCTTCCTTTATAAGTTATTTAACACGTGTAGCCAATGAGCTTGGCCAGCTAAAAATATTCTTCACTAAGCATGGATTTTTTGTTTAAACACATAGGCTATAATGTCTCATCCCGTCAGATCTTTAGGAAATTGGTATTTAAAACAACTTTTGTGTTACAAAATGTATCATATTTACATGTCTTTTTCACTTATACGACGGCGTCCAACATTATGGTGCGTGCAAACCGGGCATAATATATATGTTGTCGTTTTAAAATGCATATCCACCCATCAGTAATGCGGAATTGTTAGTGTAACAGCCCTATCCAAGAAGGTGATAGGCACTGATCATATGTGAGTTTGAGTTTCCAGTAATCTAAATTGCGCTAAAATCATGTAGAGTAGAGTTCTGTGCCTCTGAGTAATCATACTGTGTTTTGTCCAGCAACTATGTCAAACATTTTTGTAGCATTTTCTTTCTGGACGATTTATACACGAGCCACACCATGACCTACTGACCACATCTGCTGGTAATCACAGAAGTACGGAATGTGTAGACAACGCTGGGGGTGATATAGTATGGGATAATGAATGAACAAATCACAGAGATGATCATCAGCCTCTCTCTCTCTCTCTCTCTCTCCCTCTCTCTCTCTCTCTCTCTCAGTGGAAGTTCGGTTATTTCTATTTGTCACAAGCAGCAGGTAATAGTTTAAGGACATGTTGAGTTGAAAGGAAAGTATCAGGACAGAAAATACATCCCCACACGCTAGTTAATGAAGAAAGGGGGTGGCGCCATGCTGCATACACTATTTAAAAAAGGCTGGTTCATGGGTCAATTTCAAAAATTTTTAGGCGTCACCTGTTAAAAGGACAAGGTTATAGCTGAACCAGAATTATAACTGTCTTTTTGTGTTTACTCCTCTTGTGTGACATTACTACGAATGCAACATTTTAAGTAGTTTTTTGCTGGCCATGAAGACATATATGAACAGTTCCGGTTAATAAAGTGTTTCAAAAGAAAAAACAAGAAGGTGAGCGTTGGGTTTGAATTTGTTTACAGCGTTAAATCGCAGCAGTAAGAAAAAGGCTGCATGAGTGACGCTGTCACCCGCAATTTCTGTAACTGCAACTGCTTATGTCTAGGAGTCGTTTGTGTGATTTTTTTTTTGCTCCTCTGGTTAGGAGCTGGGGCACGGTAATTGGCCCCTGGAACCCAGTAATTGGTCCCCATCACTAACCATTAAGTACCTCCTCGTGGTGTTAGTGGGAAACAGATGTATCATGTGTATAATAATTTTTCAGTCATATGGCGACGAAGGAATCTTTAGAGTGCAAGTAATGTGCCTCCTTGTTGCAGGACGAATTTCCACCGCTCTTTTATGGAGTGCTGCTTGACTGAAACGACTTACCGAGGCCAAGTAAGCCAAATTTTTTTTTTGACATAGGCACAAAAAAATACTTGTCCGACTGTACGACTACGTGGTTGACTGTAGGACACATTAAAGCTTATAGTTTTTAGCCTGCGAGTCTTGGCGGCCTTCAACTACCCTCTTGTTGTGCTGATGGCCTATCCACATTGATGATATCAAAGGCTGGAAACAGAGAAAATGGCAAATATATTTTATTTATCCATCAAGGAATTTCCAAACGGAAACTATTTGTTGAATAAATGTATGATTTGTCTAAATAGACAATAATTGTAGGTATTATTCTTTCAAAGTTTATTATTAATCAAATTACATTTTGTCAGATTTTTTAAACTACTGACATTGTTTTCCTGTTGCATTCAATTCACTTAACAACCAAAATGTACAACTGCTTAAGGTTGGGTAGGTTGGGGTGGACAAAGAACTTATTGTTGCAGATTGAAACTGTGCGGTGTCTTATCTATTCAATAGATAACCAGGGATTATATGCCTGACTATTGCTGGTAACTTACATTATGCAGATCTTACCCATCTATTTCAGACCGACAACTTTTGTTATCCCGGGTGGGAGAACCAGATTCAACCCAGTTTGGCTTAAAAGTGAACACGGCTGTAGGCATTCTGAATGGTGTCAGCCCAGTAAAACACTCGTTTATGCTGCATTTTGCTCTCTTTAATTCCGAAGTCCGATGTGATAACCAGGGTCTTCAAAGACTTGTGCAATATCCTAAATGTCAACGTCACCAAAAGCGATCCAAGGAAATACTAGGTGGTTCTCAGATGACACTGACCTTTGCTTATGCAACAAATGATTCAGCTTCTACTTCGAGTTCAGTATCCTCTCCTGTTGCAACAAGAACCAAGGATCATTGGTTTCTTTGTCGCTAATTGATGCATTTACAAAGGCGGAGCTGATCTGGACCTCAAATGTGGTTAATTCACATTTCAGTTACTTGTGATGTTGTGATGGCCTGAATGAAGTACTTAAGGCAATGTCTAAGAAGATTACGTCTGTCGTCGATGAGGGTGGCTTGCAGCTGAAGAATTTGCTGATGTTAGGGAGTGATGGGCCGAATGTCAGCATCACTGTCTGGCGCATGGTTAACAAAGCCATAACTGATTTGGGGGGCCCCAGGACTTCTAGATGTCAGAACATGTACTCTCCATTTGATGTTGATATTTTTTGCCGGTTTAAGGGATCTGTAGCCAGGTCTTCTGTTCCACAAGACATTCAACGCAAAGTTGGGATAGCGACAAAGAAGCATGTTGAATGTCGGTGGTTGTCTCTGGGGTCTGCAGCAGAACATATTCTGGAGAGCTGGAAATCCTTTACTGAGTACTTTCTAGTTTTTCTGCCAAAGCACAACTCCAACGATTGATCAAATCCCAGGTATAATAGGATCAAGGTGGAATTTCAGAGTCAAGAAATCATAGCCCAACTCAACTCCCTCTCATCTACGTTCGCTGAGTTCTTGGTCTGAGAAAACCACTCATTCATCTTCTCTATGATAAACTTTGTGATCTACTCAACACGTTAGTTAGGCGAGTGATGAAGCCCAAAGTCTCCAGCTACTTGATGTCTCAACTGTCAATGAAAATTGTTCTGCCAATTGGTCTGTTAGATCAGTCCAAAGACTGTCCAGAGAATTAAGACGAGATGTTGACCGTGACATCATTGCTGATGAATGGCTGGTCTATCAGGCAGAAAGCATCCCAGCAGACCGGTCCCAGGAATTAATACCAGCGGATTGATACGTATTGGTCAAAAGTTTGGTCTGAAGAATTGCACAGGAATTTGCAAGTTTCCAGTTAGCCAAAGTTGTGTTGGCCTTATCCCATGGAAACAGCGATGTAGAAAGGGCACTTTCAGTAAGTAACAAAAATGTTACCAAAGACAGGTCAAACCTAAGTGAGGCTTAATTAATGACCTTCGGGCAACAATTGATGGTATGAAACGGTATGGCAACCGACCAGAGCATGTTCCAATTACCAAAGATTTCCTTTCTCTCGGACATATGGCAAAGTTGCATTATAAACAGAGAATGGAGGAAGAGAAAGAATAAAGAAAAAGAGATGAGCAAAGACAAGATAGAACAGAAAGAGAGGAGGCTGCCAAGATTGCTAAACAAAAGGAAAACTTTTACTCAGCAGTACGCAACTGAAAAGCACAGAGAAATCACTTACTGAGCAGGAATCATTGCACAGGTAATTCGCTGGGTGTGAGCAATAGCCTGTTAAACCTGGGAAATCAAAAATTGAAACTTGAGAACTTGAGAAGAACAGAAGAAAGTTGAGAAGAGAAAGATAGAATTGATATAAAACATGGTTGCTGGTAAAAAGAAGAAAGAGTGACAAAGAACACAGCCGTGTTTTTTGTTGATTCTACAAACAAGACAATCATGTGATCACTACCATGTGCTTTTATTGCAGGATCAGGAGAAAGGTACCATGGTAAACAAAGTGGATATCTTGAATTTCACCTGTGTGCATGGTGTCACACGTCAGACTTTTCAGTTTTATGTTAGAGATTAAATGTTATTGTTCCAAATGGTTTTGTTTGTGTTCCAGAGTGTTTCATTTATATGTTAAGTGACAGCTTGGATCGCATTGCAGTATGATTAATGAGCCAGCTTATAGTGTTAAGCTGTGACCATCCACCAACTCATGATTATGTATTTGCATCTGGCAGCCTCTATAATTGTAGAGAGGCTTTAAGTTTTGGGTTGTGACGATAGACAGGCATGTAAGCTTCTTGGACACTGAAATGTGTGATGTAACAAGCCATTGTATTTTTACCATATTAAATCTCAAAATTATTGAAACAGATGACCTGTATTGGGACCCAACTAGCAACTATCTGTGAAGTTCATAAAAAGTGTGTTTTATTTGTAGCATTGATTGTTACCAGTAATTAAAATGGTAATATCCTGTATAATTACAAGTTACTTTAAGATGCGACTTGTTATGGGCTACACCAGGCATAGTAAGCTGTGAAACAACATCCCACCCCAGTATTAATCCTAAATTGAATGCTATCACCAACTGTTAGCCATCTTTTAACCCTAACTACATCTGGATTCGAACCCGAAACTCAGCATTACCCCAGCTTTCGGCCGACATTTGACCCTAACCTAATGCAAGCCTCAAGGCCAAGTGTGGATACAAGTTAACCCCAACTTTATGTCAACTCTGGCCCTAAATTTTTTTTTAGCTATTTTTTTTTACCCTAACTACAGATGGATTTAAACCCTCTCAACTCTCACAAATAAAGGTGCTACACAGAACCTTTAAAGGTTCTTCAGCTCATGGCTATGGAGGAACATTTCAAGGTTCTATGTGGAACCATTTAAAGATGGTTATATGTAGAACAATTTATTTTCGTATGGTTCTCAGATCGACCCTGATGGCACAGTTGGTAGAGCGTCCATGTCGGGAGCGGTAGATCTATGGTCAATCCTGGGTCGAATCACATCTAAGACCTTAAAAAAGAGGAAGTTGTAGCTTCCTCGCCTGGCGCACAGCAGTAAGGGGATAGTGCAGCGACTGGTTGGCCCGTATCAGTATACTGGCTAGGGCGATGCCACTTACTTGCCTTCGGTAAGTCGTTTCAGTGAAGCAGCACTAGATAAAAAAGCGGTGGAAATCCGTCCTGCAACAAGGAGGCACATTACATACACTCTAAGGACTCCTTCGTTGTCATATGTCTGAAAAAGTACGTCGTTAAACCCCAAGTATTTATTTGATTGGTGTTTTATGCCGTACTCAAGAATATTTCACTTATACGACGGCGGCCAGCATTATGGTGGGAGGAAACCGGGCAGAGCCCGGGGGAAACCCACGACCATCCGCAGGTTGCTGGGTCATTACTCTGTGCTAGCACGCTAACCGACTGAGCCACGGAGGCCCCTTAAACCCCAAGTACTCACTCACTCAAATGGTTCTATATAGAACCATATCTATATGAAGCCATATAGAATCATCTAGCACAGGTGCCAGATGGAACCATTTGAGGGAAATTGGTTCTGTATTGTACCCACCATTCACTCACTTCCTGAATATATGGTTTAATTAATTTTCGCCTTAACTGTATCAGTTGTAACCAACCAATCATCCTCAACACTCTCTGACCCTACAGTCACAAAGCTGTCTGAGATTAAAATCAGTAAAACCAGTTTACCGCACTAAAATCGTGCCTTACATAAGGAATTTTTATACACACACCAAGAGTTGCCTTATACCTTTATGACAAAAATAAAAATTTGCATTTAGGTTCAAATTTAATTTCAGGAAAAAACACAAGTTAATGATACACAATGATGATGATAATGATAATGAGTTACACAATTCAATGAAGGTTCATCTCATAACTCCTAAGAGAATAAAATACCAAAGGGTACTTCATTCAATCAGCTTGGGCTACTCTTATCATAAAAATACATAAAGGAAGCACCCTCTGATGGACAAAAGATAGTGTTTCAAACAAAAACGTATTACATCTAAGCCACTGTGTTAATGAAACATAACTAGATGTTATAGGTATAGAATGCAGTACATCCGCGCTAAAACGAAAACTATACAATTTAAGAACAGAATAGGCTTATATAACGAACAGTGCGACTATGTCTGATCTAAGAAAAAGACATCAAAATAAAAGCACAATAGGCATTTATATCAGTTATTAAGTCTTATCAGACAGATGTAGATGGTTTAAAAACAAATTGACCTGAAGGTATATACAACGGTCACTATGATTCAGCCATAAAGCAGGACTACCATTTAAAACAATATACGTTTATTTTTATACTGAGCATAGAGTGCTCATCAAGCAAAACTAAATTACAATTAAAAAATACTCTACAGAGATCTGCCTAATGCATTTATGTTATGTTGTCACTATCAGTCATAAGTTGATAAGGATTAAAAACATTAAAGTCAACATACCTCATCAGCTAAATAGTAGACATTAATTTAAAATAGTATTCAACTACATTTATATTAAACGTAGACACAAAGTATGACTTAGAAACAGTACACATCTAATAATCATCAAATGGCACCACTGTCCTTACACAAAAGCCAAACCTAAAACTAAGCATGGTACCAATATATTGTCATAACGCAAAAACATAACAGACAAAATCAAAACCTTCAGAACAATATAAAAATGATATCACTTTCATCGATCACATTTTACCACTATTTCACCATGAAATACAACAAAAGAGAAATTAGCCATTAATACCACAACGTAACGTCATAAGAGTTGGTAAAAAGTAGATTGAAATTTCAGAACCGCAAATGCTTTTATGTGTTTTAGTACACATATCCTCACTAAAAGCCATCACCACTTAGTACTATAAATTTTTCTTCTTCACCAAATGCAAGACTTGCAGTATATAACACCAGTACCAGTCTGTTCATTTCATCAGAGCTTCACAAAATACGTTTGTAACAAAAACTACGATAACAGATCAGGTAACACACCACAAGCGATAACCAGACAAGGAATGTGCGTACAATCTAAGAAAATCAAAATCAAGCGTAAAGTCACTGGCACGCGGCATTGTACACTCTTTTCAAAGTTATTGATGTGGGCTTAGAGGGTTTTAGTTTAAAAACATACTGCTCAAGAACAGCAGTGTTTTTTTCAATCGGTGTGGGTATTCAACTCTAAATATATATTACAGTGAAAATACCACACTCAGTGCACAGGAAATACCTGTGCTACAGTCCTCCTTCAAAATTTGATGGACTAACACCCGTGCAGCTGTGAGGGAATCTTCATCCAAACATCCATCCAATACTGAAGGTGTTAGAATATCTGGAACTTGTTAAAAAGAACATGAATGAATATAAGACATTGGAAAGTCCTAGGCTTTTAATACGGTAATAAACACATTATTAAAGTTCATTGAACATATCGAGTCTTAGAGTATCAATTATATGATAGCTGTACCTTTACTGGCTTATTTTGGGATCTCCCTGAGGTCCCTGAATAAAAAAACACAGGGCTGAGAAATGCTGTCCCTGTGGGTAATAATTAGAAAAATTTCCGTAAGTTTTAAACTGCCCCGCAGTATACACTTCCATGCAATGTGAAATTTAAATACTCACTTTGTCAGTAACCAACACGTTTTCCTTGGAAAAGTGACAGTAACAACAAAATAGCTGCTCCCAACTGAAGCCTTGAAATTTATGAAAGAAAACCCATTAATAAAAATATTAATCAGCAAGAAAAACATAATTGCACATCACCAAATACATCCACTAAATACTGGACTGATTTATCTATTTGATTGGTGTTTTACGCCGTACTCAAGAATATTTCAATTATACGACGAACAGGCGGGGGAGGGGGAGGGGGGGGGGAGCCAGGACCATCCGCAGAGGAAACCGGCATCAGCTGGACTTGAACTCACAGCAACCGCATTGGTGAGAGGCTCCTGGGCCATTACGCTGCGCTAGTGTGGTAACCAAATGAGCCACCGAGACCCCTACTTGACTGATACACTCCTGTCCAGTGCATTGTTGTGAAACTGGAAAAAAATCCTTTCCCCCAATGTTAGACTTCAGATAAATGGATAAAAACAAAATTCTGACATTCACTCTATTTCTTGAATTAGAAAAAAAGAAACATTATGCTGTATTTCAGCTTAGACATTTTAATGCCTGCTTTTGCATACCCTTTTCTTTCATTTTCATTCAAACATTCAGCCATTGTTTGAATGCAATGTTGTTTTAGTTTGGCGAGAGATGAGCTTTCCGCACTTTTGCAGCCATCCTGATTAGTTATGATCATTCTGTCCACATTAATATGGAACAACATTTACATGTCAAAAACCAACTGAAAAGCAACAGAAAAGTACCATTATAGCACGCATCCTTAAACTGGGTGTACAAAAGTGTGCTACTCAATCTAAATCACAGAAAATGACCAGCTTACTGATCCATTATTAAATACACTATTCTCACAATGCTTATTGGTTTGTTGTTTTAAGGAAAAAAACCTTGCATTTAAAGTTTTCTTTTCTACGGATATGCTTTAGGTTTTACATTTTCTGAACATTTAGTGATAAAATATGTTTATACTGACTCGCCATTTTTGGAATAGGTAAGAAGGGAAATTTTTCTAACACCTCTGTTAGTATGTGGCTATCTATGTAGGACTTTCTACAGACCCTTGTTCTCGACATTCGGTCTTCCATTACTTCCCAGTTTGGTCTGGCCTTCTCGCCTTCTGCTCCCAAACTTTTTATTTTCTGATCTGTGCTCCAATTATCCTCTCCAAAATCTGATTCTAAGCCATCAATAATCTGCCAATAAATCAATAACAATGTTGCCATTTACTGCATGCAACACTGCAGAGATCAACCTTCATTCAAACAATTCAAGGGAACCCGAACCATTTTACATGTAAAAGGCTCAATAATTTTATGATATGCTCACTGAGATTTTAAAGGTTTCATTGCCATGCACAGGTAAGGGTAGCATGGCTTGATCAAATTAGACCGTTGCTAGTTCTCTAGCACTGATATTTTTCCTCTTTATTTACAAACTCTCCTGGTTTATTTATTTCTTTAACTCCTATTTTACTCATGCACTTTTACAAAATCATGCTCATGTAATCAGACTCCCAGTTGGCCTAGAAGTTCTTGTCATCAAAGAGGGATTTACATTTTCCTGTCTTTGCCTGCCCACAACCCCAAATTTCCTTTTCATTTTCTGCACCACTTCCTGATCAACTAATGGATGCCTCTCTTTTTTAAATGTATTCTCCAGAGATTTATGTAAGGAGTCCTGTGAAGCAAACATCAATATGTAATTCATGTATATTTCAAATGCTTAATGTGTCTACTGTTCTCTTTCAGATTTACAAAAATCCTAAGAATGTAGTAAAGCAACAACTGGCTTATTAACAGAGCAGGCCTTTATATAAAGACTACAAAGCATATGACCACAAAGCTGATTTTTCCCAATTCATAAGACTAGAGTACAAGATGAGACAGATGTACAAGTACTCACATAAACCAATCCAATCTTTCCTCTGAGAAAGGGATGACTTGAAACGAAAGCAGAAAACAACTCCACATACTGTTTCTGGCTTGGATATATGTAGAAAGAAATGAAATAACAAAGTGACAATCTCAGATTTTTCGAAGTATCCTGCTTAAGTGTTGCCCAACAACACTTAAGCTTTTGAGATACCATCAAAAGGAATCTCTGTCTTAAAAGTGTTGTCTCTGGTCTGTTAGGTGGATCCATTCTTGGACTGGATGAGTGTCTCTTGCTTACAAGGAAACAAATCCATCAATGGCTACACCGTTATGGTATTTCTACATGAAATCATGTGAAGCTGAATTTGATCTCTCATTCTCAACAAACCCACTGTACTGTTTAAAGAACTGGCAAAGGTCCTCAATACGTGCACAATCAAGATCTGGCCACCTTTCACACAACATAATTACAAGGTAACCATCAATCAAAATAAGT
Source organism: Liolophura sinensis (assembly GCF_032854445.1). Lineage (NCBI taxonomy): Eukaryota > Metazoa > Mollusca > Polyplacophora > Chitonida > Chitonidae > Liolophura > Liolophura sinensis. Next base: position 7,068,841 of record NC_088297.1, on the reverse strand, counting down.
TTTATTCTAATAACTTTAACAGGAACATGTAAGAAAAGTAAAACTCAAATCCCTTCAATAATTCAATTACTATAAAAAGTGAACCTTGAAATAACGTAGACACTGATCAAAATAGAAATTCATTCTGTTTAAAGTATATTTCCTATTTATTGTTTCACATTTCTTCTTTGTAAATAAATAGTAAATAAATGTGTACATTTATGAGCCTTGCACTCGGTGTTGAAAGGTTACAAATGTTGTTACTAGACCTGTTCTGTTAAATATTTCCCAATGCTATTACCACCATGTATATAGAAATACATGTACTTTATGATTCTGAGACAAATCACAAGATTAAGTGGCAAAAATCTGCCACCTTAAAGGAAACATACTAGAATACATGTTCTCCCAAACCATCACCATTAAGCCTAAACAATTATTTGGTATTATTAACTTAGGCTATGCAAAACTAGTGAATTACAAATTTTGGAACTTTGATTTAAACCCTATTTTTGTAATAATGAAAACATCAGACTTACAAGGAGATATTACTCAGATGATCAAACACAACTTGTATCAGAGTTGCCCTGATTTTTGACTTTTTACAAGCTCTAAATCCTTCATCTTGGTTTTTAAGGGCTGTCCTGAACACAGCTGAAAAATCTGGAAACACTGACAGGTTCAACATATTTCTCTCATGCAAAACTGGCAGTTGAGAGTTTCCTACACCAGGGAAATCATCTGATGAGCTGATAAATAATTAGGAAAACCAAGAAAAAAAACCCCAAAATTCTGCAGTGTCATATGCACCACCACAGCATTCAGATTTTTAATAAGGGGCAGATAACTTTGTAAAAAATGGGCAAGGAAAGAAAAAAAATATATCTGTACATAGCTACAGTGCTTTCTCTATTAGCCAGCCACACAACTTGCAGAAACCTAGATCAAGATCTCAGACAGATGGCCAAAGACCCCAAATAGTTTTCCATAGGTGACAACGTTAACGTTTAGCGCTGTAGCTCAGTCCCAAACATTCTGGGGCCAATAAGCTTTGGAGTAGTATACAGAGTATAGGTTCTGGACCACCCTCCCCTTGGCAAATAGAGGCTCCCAGCCTCATTTCGTGAAAAGATATAAGCGCCAGTAGTACACACAATGCCGGTTCTGGCTCAACCTTCTCTTGGCAAATAGAGGCTCCCGGCCCCCATTCCAGGCGAGGCCCTGAAGTTCTAGTATACACACTATAGGTTCTGGCGCACCCTCCCCGGGGGCCCTCCCCGGAACAAAATAGAGGCCCCCAGCCTCATTTCGTGAAAGATATAAGCATATTAGCCAACCCTCGGCCGCACCCTCCCTGGGGTGCCCTCCCCAGAACATCATTCCGAAAGAGCGTTTTTCAGCTCTTGCCCAGCTAGTTTTCGACCGCGATCTATAAGCTGTTTTTTTGTGCTTTCATCGATCTCTAAGGCGTTGAATACCTTACGAGACTTGGCGCGTATCTCTTGCTTTAGATCAGAGTAATTATTGAGCTCCTGAACGATTTGCTTGAACTCTACGTCTGAAACAACACCATCAGATAATGCCGTAGATACATGCGCATGGATGCTGTTAAGTTTGGCCTCGGCCAACAGCCGTATATCGTTATGTTTCTTGGCCTTTGCGTGAAGTCGGCGGCTAACGAATTTTCCGGTGACATTTAAGACACTGCAAGCTAGAGCCGCACCTTCCATGGCCAAGACAGCAGGGGCTGCAATTATCGTTGTGAGTAGCCCCACGCCTGCAACCCCTAGGCCCAAACCGGCCGTGAGCATGGCTGAATCAAGGGCCTTGGTGGCCAAGACACCACGCCAGTACTTTTTGTACAAGGCCCGACGGAGGTCTTGCTCAGATTCAAGCTGATTCTGTATTTCGCTGATATACTGCAGACGATACCGCTCTCCGGCGGTGCGGTCGGGGTCCAGGGGTTTTCAACCATGATCGTCGGCCCCCCGCTCTCCAGCGGCGCAGTGGGGGCCAAGGGGTACTCACCCATGATCGTCGGCGCCCCGCCCTCCGGCGGCAAGGGGCTTTCATCCGTGATGGTCGGGTACAGTCGTCCCATATTGTCCGTCCCACGAATCAATAACGTCGGACAACTCTAAATCGTCCTCGGGACTACTAACACGAAAGCGGCGAAGTCTTATTCCCGAAATTTGAAGTCTCAGCCATGCCGATTCGTATACCCTCGAGAGAGCTCTTGATTGGTATCCCCTGGGCCTGTATTTTGATCATAATTCTGAGCTACTTTCCATCGTGATTTGCAGACCACTTTAGCTTCACCCCGGTAATCAAGTTGGTTGTGCTACGAGAGGCCGTGCCAAGTATGATGTCGAAGATAAGTATAGATCCAGGGTCTTCTCGTAGTGTGTCATTACAATAGGTTTGCATGTTAAGACGCACGGTCTCTACACTCGGCGGTGCAGTTAGTGTGAAGTAAACTCCTCCTTCCATATTTATATGACAGGCGCTGGTTGGTACGTACGACACGAAAGAGGCTCCGGAGTTGAAAACTTTTTTTTACCTCGGCCCCGGTGGTCTGGACCGACATCGGGGTCACCTTCACATCTATCAACCAATCGGGGTTGCAAGCTCTGGTAAGAACAAAGCGGTCTTCAAGGCGAATTAATGAGAGTTTTTGTTCTTCAATCACCTCAGACAGCGACCTGCGCTCTTGCTCTGCAGAGGATGAGACATCTTCAAGGGAAGCAAACGTGGCAGGTTCTGCTTGCCCCCCCGTAATCTTTTTGCGGCTGTACTTGCCACTTTGAAACTGGAAGGCGTAGATTTTACCTTCCTGGCCTTGAAGTTCGAACTCCGACACATCTGCCAAGTTGCTTAAACAGGCACGCAGACCTGGGACCGGCTGCGTCCACCATACTCATTGTATTTCTAGGGTAGCACTGAGGTACCCTACATTCATATACTTGCTGTCTTTGTCTAAAAGCGCCACGGTCAAGTGCGTTATATAGTCGGCGCGCAAGGTTTTGTACTGTGGGTTGGGAAATGAAACCGTCTTCCCGCAGTTAACCCCTTCACCAGTCACGGCGATGGCCTGAAGTAGTGTGGAACCGCCACTAAAACCAGAGGTTATTCTCACGTTTTCTGAGGTGCTCAGTTCATCTAAATGCACGAAGGCTTCTTTTTGCGGGACCAAGTTAGATGGCTTATCACCTTCCACAGTACCCTCTCTAGGCATATTCCCGTTGGAGAACCCTAAGATGGGGGCAAGCTCTAGGAGCGTTATGATGGCATTTCTAAGGAGGGTAAGGACTAGGCGGCCCGTGGCTTCATTCATTTCCAGAGAAACCCCATGTGGGCGGAATATACCCTTCTCCAGCATACAGACATTGTAGTAGCCCGTCGGCACTTCAACATGTTTGTCATCAAGCAAGAAGCCCACTCAGGAGGGGATATTCACCCAGGCCGGGTAGAATGTTATTTCGCGAAGGGTGGTTTTAAGGCAGCCGTCGAGGTTGTTAAGGGCATGAGGCAGCGTGTGCTGTGCCCCATTTAGAATGTCAGTCAATGTGATGAACAACGAGGCTTTTAGGTTCGATAGAGACTTACAAGGCCAAGGCATTTCATAGTATCCAAACCCACGCAGAGCAGCTCACGCGCTTTGACATCTACATCGATGAAAAGAAGGCCTTTCCAGTCCAGTTCACAGATGTATTGGCCAAGTACCGGCTGTCACAAATAACCAGCAATATCATTGTTCGGGCCTGGAACACCAATCCTATGCAATTCTGGCAGAACCAAGTGAACTTCGCGGTCTGGTGCACAACCACGGGCTGTGGCCTCTCTGCAAAACACCATCTTCTCGCCTCCGACCAACAAATAAGGGCCCTGTACACGTTCCATGTGTATTATCAAGTTAGGCGGATCTTGGAAGAGATCCAGGCCCCCCTGCCGTAAGACAGAGCGTGGACGACATTCGAAAGCCCCAACGACAAGAGGGCCTATGAGGGGATTTGTAGGGAGTTCCGCGTAGATGCGCACACTGACTGGAGGCGCAGGGTGGTGAATCACGGCCTCGGAGTGGCATATTTCTATATCACGACAACGGGCTACAGCCCCATTGCCAATGGGACCTTCGATCCGAGCAGGATGTCGTTCTCTAGAAAGCCTACAGCGCTCCACGTCGACTACATCGAGCAGGACGCCGAGGAGGCTTGGGCGTCGTTCATTGTCCACAAATCCTAAGGATTCACGCAGCCGGGCGTAAAGCACCTAAACGATTCCATCCGGACATACGTGTGGGCTGTTTTAGGCGCCCAAACGCAAACAAGGGCGCATATTCTAGGCACGGACACAGCCTTCGACGCGCAAAAACAGTTTGCCGCGAACGTTGAAGACGCCATTTCCTCTCCGATCGACCTTCCATCTGCAATCAAGTGCTACCAGGACGTGCTACAGTATACCGGGAGCGCTGTAGAGTTTGTGTATGGCACAGGCCTATATATGGCCCCCAGCGTCATGCTTCTGCAGATCGGCCATGTGGCGAACTACAACAACAAAATCGTCGTGGCCACAGAGGACCAGAAGCTAGGCGCCAATGAGGGTGTGAACGCTAAAGTGCCGCCCACTTTGCACAAGCGCGCACCTTCTTACGGGATCGTTTAGCCACAAGAAAGCGTCCAACCACCCACCGCGCGCGTTCAGTGTGTTGCAGCGCACCGCAAAGCGGCTGAAGAACCCCTATTTCCAAACCAAAAGAATCACGATGCAGAGAAGACAGCCATCGTCGTCGCTGGGGTTGGTATCGGCTTACTGCTGCTGTGGATTATGCGTTAAATACTTGCGAACAGCCACGAACATTAGGCCACCTACTGCGACGACTAGAGCCCAGATATTATCGGCCAGCCACCCAGCCGCTTTCCCGAGAAGGTTCAGTAGCCAGGACACGATACTGCCAATAATACCCGGAATCGCAGCGGCAGCCTTCCCAGCCAGCTTGCCAAGGGCGTGCGCCAGGGACTGGAGATGCTTTTCACCCATTCTTTAAGAACACGCCCGTCGGATGGAGGTGGTGTTGGCTGGATGCCCCCAACGGACCCGCCAGTCAGCGCCAACTTTATCGCTAGTGTCGAGATCGCCATCCCAATTGCCGTGAGAATGGAGATCAGAGTTATTCCCTGCTCCCGGAAGAGGGTGCGGACGCACTCGGCCAGAGTGGTATCCTTGTGTAGGATGCGATCGACCGTCTGCTTGATGCGGAGTATTTGCTTCGAGCCGGGCCTCCCTCTCGTCCTCAAGATTCCTTATCCGGTCTGCGATCCGGCGCCGGGAGAATTCATCAGTGGCCTCCAACTTCTGGTTTTGTTTTGCGATGTCATTATCGAGACTTGACAGCCTGGCGAGGTTTTTCGTGTGTTCGCCTTCCGAGGTCTGCAGTGCCTTGTCAAGCCCCAGAAGTTCTCGCATGGGAAGAGGAGGGTCGTTTATCGTTTCGAGAGCCCGCCCGACCTCACTATCCGTCAAGCTTGTTTCCAGTGTGTGGAGAGCATCATCGGCCTTTTTCGCGAGTTGGTTTAAATCCTTCAGCTCCATAGTATCTGCCTCGGCGGCCGCGACACCAAGTTCTGAACTCGCTGTCTCCAGGGCTGCGACTGCTGCCGGATGTAACGATGTGAGTTCTCTTCTGTTCCAATCTACAAAGACCAGCCCCAGTCAAACAAGAGCAACCCCTCCATCCCTGGCGATTGTTGAGAGGGCTAGCAGTTTACCTATTCGTTTGTTGATGATGTTCACATCGCAGGACTTTTTGAGTCGCACTTTTCCTTCTTCGCTAATCTCAAAATTCATGTAATAGCGTTTGAGACTTTTGGTGGGGAGGCCATACATCTCCTCCAAGTTTTTGTAATAATCATTAACGGCTTGCTATACTATCCTTCCATCTGGGGATTTGAGGACCTCATCCAAGCTTTGTTGCTCGATAGCATTATTACCTGTAATGAGAGAGGTCTGTCAGTCGCCAACGTTGTTGACCTCTCTGGCATCGTCTTGGGGGTTGTCCTCTCTGACGACGTCGAACGCCTGGTTATCAAAGCCATCGTCTTGGGGGTTGTCCTCTGGGGCGTCGACGAACGCCTGATTATCAAAGTTTAAGTCAAATAATCCTCGTATTGAACATTGAAGGTATACCTTCAATACACACTGGATGCATACGGATGCAGGCTAAACCCCTTCAGAACACTCCGCAAGCCTCGGGGGGGGGGGGGGGGGGAGTACAAGGTCTACGGCAGTCCTTGGTCGTCACCAACAACTCGAGTACGATCGACCAGAATCAACAACTCTTGGTCCGCTTCACCAACCTCGGCGCAAATGACGTCATTGTGCCCGGTACCGTGCGCTTGGCCTTCTCGATCACGATCAATTCATCCAATCCGAACGCCACAGTGGTTGGGCGGAATGCAGCCTACCAAGGCATCGGCAGCGAAAACATGCTTAAACTTCGAGTCGAAGCGGAGGACGCAAGTGACGACGATACTGGAGAAAAAGCCATCGCTAGCGCCTTTGGCAGCCGGTTCCACATCCCGCTAGACCTTGAGCTTCTAGACAGCCACATGCCATTCTACCAGAGTGCCTTGGCCAACCGACTGGAGTACGAACTGACGTTCAACGATTACGGCCGGGTCATCCAGACAACAGACGATGCCGACGCGACCTACACCATCGACAACATCAGCCTGGAGTTCGATATGGTCACCGAAGAGGAGCTCGCTAGAAAGATCAGCACCCAGTTTGCCGGGGGTGTCTCCATTCTGTATGATCGCGTCCTCCGCCACCGAAAGTTTGTGAAGGACAAGTCTGATACTCTCTGGAACATAAACCTGAACACGCCCGCGAGAGCAATGAAGGGCATCTTCATGCTGTTCGAGACTAAAGGAACCCCGTGGAAGAGGAGGTTGGAATCCTTCTACAACCCGAAGATCACCAAAGAAGAAGTCACAATAGAAGGGGTCCCCAATCAGCTGTAGAGCCAGGGCATGCGGGCATACCAGCAATGGGGCGAGGTCCAGAAGTAGTAGGGGGAATAGGGGTTCTGGCACACCCCCTCTCCCTTGGTAAATAGAGGCCCCCAGCCCCTATTCCCAGCGAGGTAAAGAAGCTCTAGTATACACACTATAGGTTCTGGCACACCCTCCCCCTGGGGAACTCCCCATAGCAAAAAGAGGTCCCTACCCCCCATCTGGGGTTCTATTAGATATACCCATTGCTCAGATATGCTTGTACACCTATTGTGTATACAACAACAACATGCCAAAGGGTTACAATAATTGCCGGTGGCTACGCATCGGCTTCACGGAGCTCTGTGGTCAGAGTTATCTAGGGGAGTACTGTGGGGTTCACCTAAACCGTGTGCGCAAGGGTCTTGGCACCCAGCCATGTATTAGCTGCGGTCGGGGTGTTAAAAACCGATTTCGGCTTTGCGAGGCCTACGGATATAATAGGTTGCAGACGCATGAAAGACAGCGGAGGCTCAAGGCTTTCTTGGATGAGTACAAACGGCTGGCGCCTATCGAAATTTACAATTAGAGATTTTCTGTTATTAGTATACTGATGATATCGGCGCGTACAATGAGGTACCATCAAAGCGCGAGCACTACGGGAGGAGTTTGAGACGCTCCTAGGAGTGCGGCCCAAGTACCCACGGTCCCGCATTGCCTTGGAAGAACTGCAGGGGATCCTCGATAGGTATAAAACGGCTGTGGCTAAGTTGAAGCGGCTGCAAGACAGCAAGAACTCCCGCAGTAACGAGGAGTTGAAGCAAGACAGCAAGAACCACCTCAGTAACGAGGAGTTGAAGCAAGACGTCAACAACTTCCTCAGTAACAAGGAGTTGGATGAATTGCTAGGCGGAATACAGGGTGAAAAGAAACTAGAATTTATTAACACCGGAAGGGCCATAAGGAATCTCCTCCGGGTCTGGCAGATGAACGTGCCCGAAGGTGTTTGGACGGACCTAGTAGCCTTCTGAGAAGAAATTCGAGCCATTATTCGCTAGAAGCTAGAAGAAGAGATCCTGGCACTCAACAAAGTTAAGTTCCAACTAGGCCTTCAGCTGCGAAAGGACAACGCCGATGGCAGTGAAGAGTATACCAGCCCAGTACTCCACAGCAAACAGGAGGCCCTCTTAGAGGCTGGTAACATTGACGGGGCTCTAGATAAGGCCTTCCCCACCATCCAGGAGGTGCTGAAAAAATGGACACAGCGAGGGTCAGGGTGGGTTGTCAATAGCATTCAAACACTCTGGCTTGACATTGCAAAGTATCAGCCACTGAGAGGTGGGTCCTACATCCCCCTACCTCCAGCTGTGAGTAACAAGAAAGCAGTCATCAATGTGAAGAACAAAGACGACGCCTGCCTCCGATGGGCACTCCGGTCTGCCTTATTTCCAGCCGCCCAGAACCGTCAGAGACCAACAAAGTATCCCACCAATGATGGTCTTGACTTTGGGGGGATCGACGCCCCCACACCCATCTCTTAGATCCCTAAAGTGGAGGGGAAGAACGACCTCGCCATCAACGTGTTTGGGTGAGACAAAGGCGTGATCATGCATCACCTCAGTAAGAAGCCCGGCGACACGCCCCGAATCAATCTGCTGCTGATTGGGAAGGCAGACAAATTCCATTATACGTGGATAAAAGATCTCGATCGTCTCCTGTTCCAAGAAAGTAAGACACGAAAACGCAAACACTTCTGCGAGCGCTGCCTACACGGTTACACAAGGGAGCACATGCTCGAGGCGTTGGCCAGACGGGGGTGAGGGTGGAAATGCCCCAGGAGGGGGAAAACAAGTTCACCTTTCAGAACCACCACAAACAGCTACCGGCTCGCTTCCTCATATATGCCGACTTCGAGGCCCTGACCAAAAAGGTTGAAGGCCCGCCGCAGCACTCAAAAGACTCAGCACCACGAGCCCTGCAGTTACTGCTATGTTGTGGTGCGTTGCGACCGCCACACAAAACGCCCCGTGGAATATAGAGGCTCTGACGCGACGGAACACTTCCTCAGAGCTCTCCAACAGGACGAGCGGGAAATCAAAAATGTTCTAGCCAACCCTATAGCCATGAATATGACTCCCCAGGACTGGCAGGCCCACAACAACGCCGCAACCTGCCACGTGAATGATAAGCCTCTAGGCGCCGATTCTGTGCGCGATCACTGCCATATCACCGGCAAGTACAGAGGCGCGGCCCATAACGCATGCGACCTAAAATTGTAGCTGGGTCCCAAGACAGCCATACCAGTAGTCTTCCACAACCTACGAGGCTACGACGGGCACCTCCTGATGCAAGCCATCAGTAAGGCGAAAGGGCCGCATCTCCTGTATCCCCAACAACACGGAAAAGTACATCGCCTTCTCGCTGGGGCAGCTTCGCTTCATCGACAGCGTTTAATTCTTACCGACTTCCCTTGACAATCTGGTTGAGGCCAACAAACCTGAGGCTTTCCACATCACAGCCCGGTATGAGCCCGCGGAAGAAAAACGAAAGCTACTCATGCGCAAGGGCGTCTACCCCTATGAGTATATGGACTCCTGGGAGCGCTTCGACGAGTCCAGCCTCCCACCCAAAGAGGCTTTCTACAGCAAGGTCAAAGTCGGAGGCATTAGCGATGAGGACTACATCCACGCTCAACAGGTATGAAAGGTATTTGACTGCACCAATCTGGGAGACTACACAGACCTTGACTGCCGCACAGACGTGCTCCTGTTGGCCGATGTGTTTGAGGCCTTCTGGAAGACTTGTTTAAGGTAGTATGGATTGGACCCTGCTCACTACTCTAAGAGCCCAGGTCTCTCGTGGGATGCGCTGTTCAAGAAAAGGGTAAAGCTGGAGCTGTTGACCGACTACGACCAACATCTCTTCATTGAGAAGGGATTACAAGGAGGTATCTCCATGGTAAGTAAGCGATACGCCAAAGCCAACAATCCGCAGATGGAGGGATACAACCCCGAGTCCAAACAGCTACATCCAATACCTAGACGCCCATAATCTATATGGCTGGGCTATGAGTCAGTTCCTTCCAACGGGCGGCTTCCAGTGGGTAGATGACGCGCAGCGTCTCTGTAAAACGATTGTTACCCACCCCCACGACAGTCATTCCGGTTACATCCTCGAGGTCGACCTAGAGTATCCGGCCGGCCTACATAACGCACATAACGGCTACCCATTAGCCCCGGAGCGTCTGGTGGTCCAAAAGGAGTGAATGTCAGAATATGAGCACGGCCTTCTCGGTAGGTCTACCGAGGTCGAAAAGCTGGTCCCCAACCTCCGCAACAAGGAACGGTACGTCCTGCACTACCGGAACCTATAGCTGTATCTATCTCTGGGATTGCGCCTGACAAAGGTTCACCGGGCCCTGAGATTCGCCCAGAGCCCTTGGATGGAACCCTATATCAGGATGAACACCGAGCTCCGAAAAACGGCCGCGAGTAAATTCGAGAAGGACCTGTACAAGCTAATGAACAACTCGGTCTTCGGAAAAACCATGGAGAACCTTCGCAAGCGTGTGGACGTCAAGCTGGTACGCTCTGGAGAAGACAATAAGATCCGACGCTTGATAGCCAGCCCGAGCTTCGCACTGACGAATATATTTGATGATGACCTCGCAGCAATTCAGATGCACAAGACCCGTCTAGTCCTAAACCGACCTATCTACGTGGGCATGAGCATTCTAGATCTCTCCAAGCACCTGATGTACGACTTCTACTAAAACCACATGAAGGCCCAGTACGGAGAGCGCTGCCAGATCCTCTACACTGACATGGATAGTCTGCTACTCGAGAATCAGACTGAGGATGTTTATAGGGATATAGCTGAGAATGCAAACCTGTACGACACCTCAGATTACCCACAAGACCACCCCCTGCACAGCGTAGCAAATATGAAGGTCTTGGGGAAAATGAAGAACGAGTGCGCGGGGCGGCAGATCACCGAATACATTGGTCTGCGCCCCAAGATGTACTCCATTCTGGAGGCAGGCGGAGCCAACATTAAGAAGGCCAAGAGCGTGAAAATGGGAGTTGTGGAAAAGTGCATCCGTCATAAGCAGTACAAAGAGACCGTCTTCGAGAAAAAGATCTTCCGACACGGTATGGACGTGCTGCGATCAGAGCGCCACCATATCTATGGGCAGCACCTGAATAAGGTCACACTGTCCCCCTTCGATAGTAAGCGCTGGATAGCCGAAGATGGTGTCCACACCTTGGCTTATGGCTATGCGCCTCCTTGACGGCAGGATGGGACTTCGAGGAACTACCTTAGAACCCCATCCGGGGGAAGTTGAGTATCAGGAGGCACTATAAGCAACTCCTCACGAACGAATCCCCGTCGCGGACCATCCGACGTATCGTCTAGATAGTACAGCACGGGTTCATTAGGCTTTGTGACAGAGCGCCCAAGCCCATATATCTCTAGAAACCGCACAGGATCAGTCGCCCGACGGCGGTCGCCCTCCAGCTCTCCAGGCTGATAGAGATAACAAACGCCAACACCCTCGGAGATCATCCGCTCATTAAGTCCAACGGGACGACCTGAAACCGCCGAGGAAGGATTATGGGTCACCCCATTTGCCTTGATGGCGTCTTTGGGGTTTTTACCGATCAGTCTCGTTGTCTCGTTATTCAGAGCGGCCACAACAGAGGGCAGCCGAGCCACCCATTCAGTAGACCAGTGTTCGGGAGGGAGGCGCATCTCCTGGGCGTACTGATGTCCAAAGAGCCGCTCAGCCAGAGTACGGTTGAAACGCTCCATTATGCCTACGCGGCCTCGGCAGACTGTGACATCGTGTTTGGCCAGCAGTTGGCTCACTGCACCCATAAACTTGCGCCCAGGGTCAACTTGGGGAAGCTTCGGCCATCGAAGGGGCCCCCGCTTGTAAATGCGAGAGAGAGCATCAGCGACATCTTTGGAATCTTTAGTAGCCAGAGGTTCCGCCTCCTTGTAGCGAGAAGCGACATCAACAACTGTCAGCGCGTACTTATACAGCTTCCGGCCTCGCGATCATGTGGTAGAAATAGAAGATCAGCTTGGTGGATGTCATTCAGCGTGGAAACATCGAACATAGGCCTCGGTATTTTTCGGGGACGAGGCAGGTATATCTGCCAGATAGCCTGCTTTTTCAGCCAGGCCCGGACCACGTCTTTGGAGACTTTAGCCGCAGTGGCAAGTTTCTGGGTGGCCGCATGGCCCTTCCAGTACCCACGAGGCCTGTAGTAGATATTTGCCAGGCGAACAGACACTTTACTAGCCATGTCATTAAGGTATTCTAGCAGCCCTCTAACAGATTCGCGACGAAAAAGATCGTCGCGCGCAGAACCACCTCGTGCCCGGCGAGGAGCTCAATGGCGCCACAGTCAGTTCGGATTACTTGGTGAGTTTTGCGATTCCGTAACTCACACCCCCAACCACACAAATTCCCAGGATGACGAAGGTCATCTCGCGGTGTTTATGATCTTCACTAGGCACATAGAAATCGGAGAGCTGTGGCTCTGTGCCCAGCAGCGCGTCGCGTGTAAGAGTTTTACCCAAGACCCTAGAATACTCGCGGATTGCAGCGTCGACATACCGGAACGTATGGATAGCGTGGCCCTGGAGGCGGAGTTCATCATTGATCCAGTCCAAGCGCTCAATGCGCTTTCAGGCCCATTTTTCCTGGGTGGCTTGGAGCTGCTCTACAGCGCGGTCATAGCGCGTCCGCTCTTCGTTGACACCGGAACTCCTCAGCATTGAAAACATATAGTTGCTCCCGCTGAAGGCCAAAGCGTTTACGCGGGCACCGCTTATTATCATTGCGATGGAGGCCATTACTACTGGATTATATTGGGAGGAAGGAGCCCTTGTTTAATTAGCAGGTCCTTGGAAAACATGGCCAGGCCTACATCTGCAATGACCATGCCGACGTCACGGGGTGTTAAGTCCAGCTTCGGGAGGGCTCCTTTCAGCGTACCCAGTAGCCAGGAGAGAGACCACAACAGCGTGGTAGACCGCGTTGACTAGCACTCTTCCATCACTGGGTGGAGTAGACATGCTGCTCTATTTAGAAAGGGTCGCCACGTATATTCAAATGGAGATTCTTTTCTTGCGGCGTGATATCTGCACGAGGTGTAATATCTGCACCTCGTGCTGCATAGCGGCTGCGCCACAAGCATAGCAACACTAGCACTGTAAGGCTGCCAACGCCTAATAACGCCAGGGGAGCCCTCCAGTCGGATGCCTTCGTAGAATCCGGTTCATTCGGCTGTTCCTTCGTAGAATCCGGTTCCTTCGGCTGTTTCTTGGTGGAATCAGCTGCGCCAAGCAACGCAGCCTTTGCCTCGCGAAGCTCGTCCTTAAGCTTTTTAGCCTTGGCCTTTCTCGCTGCAGCACCCGCTCGACCCGCAGCGACTTTTTGGGGATTCTTCGCAGGGCCGGCATTCGTAGTATCCGCTGTCACCCCCTCCACTTCCTTCAGGCCTTCCGGATTCGTTGTACTCATGTTCCCCAGGATCATCATTTCTAGGACTGCAGTGGTGTTCAAATGAGCAGTGCTCAGTAGTGGTTAGCGCCATGGTTAACGCTGCTAAGTACTTACCATAGCAGTAAGTATATGTAGTAGGTGGGGTATAGGTTCTGGCACACCTCTATTTGGTATATAGAGGCCCCGAGCCCCTATTCCCGTCAAGGTCCAGAAGTTCTAGTATACACACTATAGGTTCTGGCGCACGCCCCCCTTGGAGCCCTCACCAGAACAAATGGAGGCCCCCAGCCCCTTCTAGGGTTCTATTAGACATACCAATTGCACCAGGTATACTTCGATAAATACAACAACAACATGCCAAGGGGTTGCGATAAATGCCGGTGGCTACCCATCGGCTGCACGGATCTCTGTAAGAGCTGTCTGTGGGGTAATGCGGGATTCATTTAGCCAGTCTGCGGAAGGGTCTTGGCACCCAGCCATGTATACTATCCAAAAAAAAGAAATGCATAGGTGTTTTGTTTTATTTTAAAATGAAATAAATACATTTTGTCTTCATTTCATGAGCAAAATGTGTTTTAATATTGTTAATAGTCACAGTTAGCACACATTTTATTCCTCAAAACATTTCGTGGTTGAAAATGTTGAGTTTGGAGGCCGTTTTTGGAAGAAGTAAAAAATACAGCACCACACTGCATCACGTGCAGCCTTACACGCCAAACTTATGCATGGAAAGCATGCAGTGTGTGACTATAAAACCGCAACTTCGGGCCGGAAATCGGCGTCTTTGAAATGGTGTTTTCAAGCTGATTCAACATGCCACGTCTTGACACTGTCACAAGAAATATTGCCATTGGAAGACTTCAAGCTGGAGAGTCCCAATCGTCCATTTCTAGGCGTCTATACGTCAGCCAGAGCACGATTTCACGGCTTGCTGCCCGCTACAACAATACTGGGACAACAAATGACCGTCGGCGTTCAGGTCGACCACGTGTCACTACAGCAGCCCAAGATCGCTACATAAGGATCCTCCATTTGCGTGACCGTTGTGCTACAGCTGAAAGCACAGCAGCCAGCATACCGGGACTGAGGAGGATATCAGGTCAGACAGTGCGGAACAGGCTGAGGGAACATGGACTGAGAGCCAGGGGGCCCTATGTTGGGATCGTGCTGCGTCCTCACCATCGGGCCAATCGTCTCCGATGGTGTAACAACGTGACTGCATGGAATCTACGCAACTGGCGACGCATTTGGTTCAGTGATGAGTCCAGATTCATATTGCAGAGACGTGATGGTAAAAACCGGGTTTACAGACGTGCTCACGAACGTTATGCCCGTAACTGCGTACGCCAAGTGGACAGATTTGGTGGAGGGAGTGTGATGATGTGGGCAGCAATATCGTATACTGGTCGTACAAATCTTGTCCACGTTCAGGGAAATCTTACGGCCGTACGCTACCGAGACACCATCCTGCAGCCACACCTCTTACCTGTCATTGACGTTCAGCGGGAGTTGTTCCAGCAGGACAACGCCAGACCGCACACGGCACGTGTCACAAGGGACATCCTCGCCGAAAACAATGTAAATGTGCTACCCTGGCCGTTCCGTTCCCCGGATCTTAACCCAATTGAGCATCAGTGGGATGAACTCGATCGACGTCTACGCCAACGTCAACCTCAACCCCAAATGCTTCAAGAGCAAGTTGCATGTTTGCAGGAGGGGTGGCAGAACATTCCCCAGGCCTGTATCCAGCGTCTCATCCAGTCCATGACAAGGCGTGTCAGAACTGTTATTCGTGCCCGTGGTGGTCACAACAGATACTGACATTCCACTCAAGTGGGAGACATTGTGAGTGTCTTGCCTCAAGTTGATGACCTTGTTGTCTAGATATGGAGCCTTCCTTAATCTGTGTAAAAAATATTTGCAGAATAGCAATTCTTATTTAGTTATGCATAATTAAAAAGACTGCATCACCTCCTCAAAAAACCGGGTTATGCGTTTCTTTTTTTGGATAGTATATTAGCTGTGGTTGGGGCGTTAAAAACCGACTTCGGCTTTGCATGGCCTGTGGATATCATAATGCTTTGATGCGGGAAAGGCGGCAGATGCGCAAGGCTTTCTTGGACGAATTCAACCGGAAGGCGGCTATAGAAATTTACAATTAGAGAAACAGCACCACCATGCAGATATCGGCGCTCGAAATTTAGAGTTACAGAAACAGCACCACTAGGGATACGACACGAACAATGAGGCACCTTTAAAAACCACAAGCACTACGGGAGGAGTTTGAGACGCTTATAGGTGTGCGGCCTAAATACCCACGGCCCTGCAATGCCTTGGAAGAATTGCAGGGTATCCTCGACAGGAATAAAACGACTGTGGCTGAGTTGAAGCGGCTGCAAGACAGCAAGAACTCCCGAAGTAACGAGGAGTCGAAGCAAGACGTCAAGAACCTCCTCAGTAACGAGGAGTTGGATGAATTGCTAGGCAGAATACAGGGTGAAAAAAAACTAAAATTCACTAACACCGGAAGGGCCATAAGGAATCTCCTCCGGGCCTGGCAGATGGGCGTATCCGAAGGCATTTGAACGGACCCAGAAGCCTTCTTAGAAGAAATTCGAGCCAGTATTCGCCAGAATCTAGAAAAAGAGATCCTGGCACTCAACAAAGTTAAGTTCCAACTAGGCCTCAGGGTTCAGCTGCGAAAGGCTCACACCGATGGCAG
This sequence comes from Liolophura sinensis, assembly GCF_032854445.1. Lineage (NCBI taxonomy): Eukaryota > Metazoa > Mollusca > Polyplacophora > Chitonida > Chitonidae > Liolophura > Liolophura sinensis. Next base: position 7,052,634 of record NC_088297.1, on the reverse strand, counting down.
TGAAGAGTATACCAGCCCAGTTCTCAAACAGGAGGCCCTCTTAGAGGTTGGTGACATTGACGGGGCTCTAGATAAAGTCTTCCCCACCATCCAGGAGGCGCTGGAAAAATGGACGCAGCGGGGGTCAGGGTGGGCTGAAAATAGCGTGCAAACACTCTGGCTTGACATTGCAAGGTATCAGCCGCTGAGAGGTGGGTCCTACATCCCCCTACCTCCAGCTGTGAGTAACAAGAAAGCAGTCATCAATGTAAAGAACAAAGACGACGCCTGCCTCCGATGGGCACTCCGGTCTGCCTTATTTCCAGCCGCCAGAAACCCTCAGAGACCAACAAAGTATCCCACCAATGATCGTCTTGACTTTGAGGGGGTCGACGCCCCCACACCCATCTCTCAGATCCCTAAAGAGGAGGGGAAGAACGACCTCGCCATCAACGTGTTCGGGTGGGACAAGGGCGTGATCGTGCACCGCCTCAGCAAGAGGCCCAGCGACACGCCCCGAATCAATCTGCTGCTGATTGAGAAGGCAGACAAATTCCATTATACGTGAATAAAAGACCTCAACTGTCTCCTGTTCCAAGAAAGTAAGGCACACCATTGCAAACACTTCTGCGAGCGCTACCTATACGGTTACACAAGGGAGCACCTGCTCGAGGCGCATAAGTCGGAATTCCGAGGGATTGGCCAGACGGGGGTGAGGGTGGAAATGTCCCAGAAGGGGGAAAACAAGTTCACCTTCCAGAACCATCACAAACAGCTACCGGCGCCGTTTATCATATATGCCGACTTCGAGGCTCTGACCAAAAAGGTTGAAGGCCTGCCACCCAGCCCCACAGACAGCAGCACTCAAAAGACTCAGCACCACGAGCCCTGCAGCTACTGCTTTGTTGTGGTGCGTTGCGACCGCCACACAAAACGCCCCGTGGAATACAGAGGCCCTAACGCGACGGAACACTTCCTCAGAGCTCTCCAACAGGAGGAGCGGGAAATCAAAAATGTTCTAGCCAACCCTATAGCCATGAATATGACTCCCCAAGATTGGCAGGCCCACAACAACGCCGCAACCTGCCACGTGTGTGAGAAGCCTCTAGGCGCCGATTCTGTGCGCGATCACTGCCATATCACCGGCAAGTACAGAGGCGCGGCCCATAACGCATGCAACCTGAAGTTGCGGCTGGGTCCCAAGACAGCCATACCAGTAGTCTTCCACAACCTACGAGGCTACGACGGGCACCTCCTGATGCAAACCATCAGTAAGGCGGAGGACCGCATCTCCTGCATCCCCAACAACACGGAAAAGTACATCGCCTTCTCGCTGGGGCAGCTCCGCTTCATCGACAGCGTTCAATTCTTACCGACTTCCCTTGACAATCTGGTTGAGGCCAACAAACCTGAGGCTTTCCACATCACAGCCCGGTATGAGCCCGCCGAAGAAAAACGAAAGCTACTCATGCGCAAGTGTGTCTACCCCTATGAGTATATGGACACCTGGGAGCGCTTCGACGAGTCCAGCCTCCCACCCAAAGAGGCTTTTTACAGTAAGCTCAAAGTCGGAGGCATTAGCGATGAGGACTACATCCACGCTCAACAGGCATGGAAGGCATTTGACTGCACCAATCTGGGGGACTACACAGACCTTTACTGCCGCACAGACGTGCTCCTATTGGCTGATGTGTTTGGGGCCTTCTGGAAGACTTGTTTACGGCAGTATGGATTGGATCCTGCTCACTACTCTAAGAGCCCAGGTCTCTCGTGGGATGCGCTGTTCAAGAAGACCGGGGTAGACCTGGAGCTCTACATCTCTTCATTGAGAAGGGGTTGCAAGGAGGTATCTCCATGGTAAGTAAGCGATACGCCAAAGCCAACAATCCGCAGATGGAGGGATACAACCCCGAAAGTCCAAACAGCTACATCCAATACCTAGACGCCAATAATCTATATGGCTGGGCTATGAGTCAGTTTCTTCCAACGGGCGGCTTCCAGTGGGTAGATGACGCGCAGCGTCTCAGTGAAACGATTGCTACCCACCCCAACGACAGTCCTTCCGGTTACATCCTCGAGGTCGACCTAGAGTATCCGGACGACCTACATAACGCACATAACAGCTACCCATTAGCCCCGGAGCGTCTGGTGGTCGAGAAGGACTGGATGTCTGACTATCAGCACAGCCTTCTAGGCAAGAAAGCGCCTACCGAGGTCGAAAAGCTGGTCCCCAACCTCCGCAACAAGGAATGGTACGTCCTGCACTACCGGAACCTATAGCTGTATCTATCTCTGGGAATGCGCCTGACAAAGGTTCACCGGGCCCTGAGATTCGCCCAGAGCCCTTGGATGGAACCCTATATCAGGATGAACACCGAGCTCCGAAAAACGGCCGCGAGTAAATTCGAGAAGGACCTGTGCAAGCTAATGAACAACTCGGTCTTCGGAAAAACCATGGAGAACATTCGCAAGCGTGCGGACGTCAAGCTGGTACGCTCTGGAGAAGAGGACAAGCTCCGACGCTTGATAGCCCGCCCGAGCTTCGCACGGGCAAACATATTTGATGATGACCTCGCAGCGATTCAGATGCACAAGACCCGTCTAGTCCTAAACCGACCTATCTACGTGGGCATGAGCATTCTAGATCTCTCCAAGCACCTGATGTACGACTTCTACTAAAACCACATGAAGGCCCAGTACGGAGAGCGCTGCCAGCTCCTCTACACTGACATGGATAGTCTGCTACTCGAGATTCAGACTGAGGATATTTATAGGGATATGGCTGAGAATGCAAACCTGTACGACAGCTCAAATTACCCACAAGACCACCCCCTGCACAGCGTAGCAAATATGAAGGTCTTGGGGAAAATGAAGGACGGGTGCGCGGGGCGGCCGATCACCGAATACATTGGTCTGCGCCCCAAGATGTACTCCATTCTGGAGGCAGGCGGAGCCAACATTAAGAAGGCCAAGGGCGTGAAAAAGGGAGTTGTGGAAAAGTGTATCCGTCATAAGCAGTACAAAGAGACCGTCTTCGAGAAAAAGATCCGCCACGGTATGGACGTGCTGCGATCAGAGCACCACCATATCAATGGGCAGCACCTGAATAAGGTCACACTGTGCCCCTTCGATAGTAAGCGCTGGATAGCCGAAGATGGTGTCCACACCTTGGCTTATGGCTATGCGCCTCCTTGACGGTAGGATGGGACTTCGAGGAACTACCTTAGAACCCCATCCGGGGGAAGTTGAGTATCAGGAGGCACTATAAGCAACTCCTCACGAACGAATCCCCGTCGCGGACCATCCGACGTATCGTCTAGATAGTACAGCACGGGTTCATTAGGCTTTGTGACAGAGCGCCCAAGCCCATATATCTCTAGAAACCACACAGGATCAGTCGCGCGACGGCGGCCGCCCTTCAGCTCTCCAGGCTGATAGAGATAACGAACGCCAACACCCTCGGGGATCTTCCGCTCATTAAGACCTACGGGACGACCTGGAACCGTCGAGGAAGGCTTATGGAGCACCCCATTTGCCTTGATGGCGTCTTTCGGGTTTTTACCGATCAGTCTCGTTGTCTCGTTATTCAGAGCGGCCACAACAGAGGGCAGCCGAGCCACCCATTCAGTAGACCAGTGTTCGGGAGGGAGGCGCATCTCCTGGGCGTACTGATGTCCATAGAGTCGCTCAGCCAGAGTACGGTTGAAACGCTCCACTATGCCTTTGTCTCGGTGGATATCCACGCGGCCAAGGCGGACTGTAACATCGTGTTTGGCCAGCAGTTGGCTCACTGCACCCATAAACTTGCGCCCAGGGTCAACTTGGAGAAGCTTCGGCCATCTTAGGGGTCCCCGCTTGTAAATGCGAGAGAGAGCATCAGCGACTTCTTTGGAATCTTTAGTAGCCAGAGGTTCCGCCTCCTTGTAGCGAGAAGCGACATCAACAACTGTCAGCGCGTACTTATACAGCTTCCGGCCTCGCGATCATGTGGTAGAAATAGAAGATCAGCTTGGTGGATGTCATTCAGCGTGGAAACATCGAACATAGGCCTCGGTATTTTTCGGGGACGAGGCAGGTATATCTGCCAGATAGCCTGCTTTTTCAGCCAGGCCCGGACCAAGTCTTTGGAGACTTTAGCCGCAGTGGCAAGTTTCTGGATGGCCGCAGAACCACCTCAGATCGTGCCTGACATACGGCGAGGAGCTCGATGGCGAGTCCGGCACAGTCAGTTCGGATTACTTGGTGAGTTTTGCGATTCCATAACTCACACCCCCAACCACACACATCCCCAGGATGACGAAGGTCATCTTGCGGTGTTTTTCATCTTCACTAGGCACATAGAAATCGGAGAGCTGTGGCTCTGAACTCAGCAGCGCCTCGCGTGCATCGCGTGTAAGAGTTTTGCCCGTGACCCTAGAATACTCGCGGATTGCAGCGTCGACATCCCGGAACGTTTGGACAGCGTGGTCCTGGCGGCAGAGTTCATAGTACCGAGGCGAGCGTACCCAGTAGCCAGGAGAAAGGCCAGGAGAGAGACGGAAAAGTGCTAGTTAACGCGGCCTACCACGGCGCGATGACTAGCACTTTGGAGATTCTTTTCTTGCGGCGTGATATCTGCATGCGGCGTAATATCTGCACCTCGTGCTGCATAGCGGCTGCGCCACAAGCATAGCAACACTAGCACTGTAAGGCTGCCAACGCCTAATAACGCCAGGGGAGCCCTCCAGTCGGATGCCTTCGTAGAATCCGGTTCATTCGGCTGTTCCTTCGTAGAATCCGGTTCCTTCGACAGTTTCTTGGTGGAATCAGCTTCGCCAAGCAAAGCAACCTTTGCCTCGCGAAGCTCGTCCTTAAGCTTTTCAGCCTTGGCTTTTCTCGCTGCAGCACCCGCTCGACCCGCAGCGACTCTTTTGGGATTCTTCGCAGGGCCGTCATTCGTAGAATCCTCCGTCACCCTCTCCGCTTCCTTCGGGCCTTCCGGATTCGTTGTACTCATGTTCCTCTGAATCATCATTTCTAGGAGAGCAGTGGTGTTCAAATGAGCAGTGCTCAGTAGTGGTTAGCGCCATGATTCACGGTGCCAAGTACTTACCATAGCAGTAGTATAGCCAGCAGCTAGCACGGCTAAGCGCCTGTTCAACAAATCGGTCGGTGGCGAGCTGTGCCATGAGCATTGGTCGATTCTCGGGTGGGATTGGTAGAAGCCAGCTGGCTGCCCTTACATATGATCTCAAGAATATACCGAGACCGTCAACCATCCGCGCACCGAGCTTAGCCTCGTACCTGGAGTACAGCCTTTCAACGTCTTCGTCGCTCATGGCGTCGATCTCAGCGGCTGTTACGTCTTTTCCCAGATATCGCTTGACCTGCCCACCCACCGCAAGTGCCGCCAGCCTATCCCTGAGCTGCTGTGCATGTTTGCTGGGCTGTTGGCTGGGCTTCTCCTCCTTCTCCTCCTCCTCTGCGCCCAGAATATCGTCTATAAGCTCGTCGGTATCCATTATTAATATGTACGGGCGACTACGTCTAATATATAATCTTAGATGTGGCGGGCGTACCAGTCATTAGCAGGAGCTTAGAGTGCGGATTGTTCTTGAGCTTCTGTCGAACCTCTGCCTTTTTGCTCTCGGCCTTCATGATGTGGTTCTCCTCCAGGCATTCCTTGAACGAGTGCCAATCTTTGCCTTGGAATAAAGCCACCCACCTTGTCTGCTCGCGAAAGTCTTTCAGGACGGCGTTGTATTTCTGAGTGAGGACCCAGACGCTTTGCTTTGCATGACGGCCCGAGAAAGCCATGAATGACAGCATTTTTTGTTTCTTCTTCATCGCCTCCAACGCGCTACAATCATCGATGATGTATAGGGTGGGCTCCCCCTCGAACAATCTGTAGAAAGCTCTCAGGCATTCGTTGAGCCGCTCGCCGGAATCAAAACAATAGACCTAAGGGTCAGACAGTATCCATCGCCGCCGGTACGCCTCGTTATCCTTAAGAGTGGGGCACAGGATAACAATGTGATGAAAGAAACCGCGGAAAGGCCCCTCAAGGAGGTCCAGCACGAAGACTGTTTTGCCGCAGTTCGTCTGCCCACAGATAATCGCGCAGTGGGCGTCATCAATAAAGCGCGCTAACGAATCTACCATTCTGGATGTGCAGCTTTGCGTCCATGATCATATAGAGATATACGTTCAACACGCCAGGCTCCTCTCTCTCTTTTGTCACCTGTACCGTAATCCCCTCGCTGGCGTTCTGAACGCGCCTCCCACTGCCATGCAGCTCGTCATCGTCGTTTGACCGAAGGTCAAGCCAGAACGCGTGCTTGTGCGTCAAGAACTCTTCCAGGGAGACGTCTGCCAGGCCTATGTCTTTAACGACCCTGGCCACCTCAGGGTCCCGCTTTCGTAGGGGTGAGCTGGCGAAGAACCTCTGGACCTCGCCCCACTGCTGATACGCCCGCATGCCCTGGCTGTACAGCTGATTGGGGACCCCTTCTATTGTGACTTCTACTTTGGTGATCTTCGGGTTGTAGAAGGATTCCGACCTCCTCTTCCACGGGGTTCCTTTAGTCTCGAACAGCATGAGGATGCCCTTCATTGCTCTCGCGGGCGTGTTCAGGTTTATGTTCCAGAGAGTATCAGACTTGTCCTTCACAAACTTTCGGTGGCGGAGGACGCGATCATACAGAATGGAGACGCCCCCGGCAAACTGGGTGCCGGATCTGTCTAGCGAGCTCCTCTTCGGTGACTATATCGAACTCCAGGCTGATGTTGTTGATGGTGTAAGTCGCGTCGGCATCGTCTGTTGCCTGGATGACCCGACCGTAATCGTTGAACGTCAGTTCGTACTCCAGTCGGTCGGCCAAGGCACTCTGGTAGAATGGCATGTGGCTATTCAGAAGCTCAAAGTCTAGCGGGATGTGAAGCCGGCTGCCAAAGGCGCGAGCGATGGCTTTTTCTCCAATATCGTCGTCACTTGCGTCCTCCGCTTCGACTCGAAGTTTAAGCATGTTTTCGCTGGCGATGCCTTGGTAGGCCGCATTCCGCCGTTCGTTTTAGGTCAGCCATAAGTCGCCGTAGCAATGAAACACATCAGAGTCGTCGATGGACATTACCTCATTCCCGCTGAATCTGATCGTGGTTTTCTTGACTACTGCGCGTCCGAGATTCCCGACCACTGTGGCGTTCGGGTCGGATAAATTGATCGTGATCGAGAAGGCCAAGCGCACGGTACCGGGCACAATGACGTCAATTGGGCCGAGGTTGGGGAAGCGGACCAAGAGTTGTTGATTCTGGTCGATCGTACTCGGGTTGTTGGTGACGACCAAGGACTGCCGTACACCTTGTACCCCCCGAGGCTTACGGAGTGTTCTGAAAGGGTTTAGCCTGCGTCCGTATGCATCCATTGTGTGTATTGAAGGTATACCTTGCAATGTTCAATACGAGGATTATGGCAGACTTCGACTTTGATAATACGGCGTTCGACGACGCCCAAGAGGACATCAACATCGACGACAAACAGACCTCTCTCCTTGCAGGTGATGATGTTCCCGAGCAACAAAGCCGGGGTGCGGCCGCCAAAAACCTTCAACAAGAGCTGACGCAGGCCGCCGTGAATGATTATTACGATACTTTGGCGAAGGTGGATCCCAGCCTTACCCCCCCCTCTTTCGCGATTACACGAAGTTTAAGGTTGTCCAAGGGCGTCTGCGACTCGCGGCCCACCCCACACTGGACATCATCAACAAACGAATGGGTGAACCGCTAGCCCTCTCAACAGTCGCCAATAAAGGAGGGGTTAAAGTTGTTAGGGGGGAAGGGGGGCTGGGCTTTATAGACTGGAAAAGAAAAGAACAGACATCGTTGCATCCGGCAGCAGTCGCAGCCCTGGAGACAGCGAGTTCAGAACTCGGTGCAGCGGCAGGTGAGGCAGATACCATGGAGCTGGAGGATTTAAGCCAACCAGAGAAAAAGGCCGCTGATGCTGTCCACACACTGGAAACAAGCTTGACGGATAGTGAGGTCGGGCGGGCTCTTGAAACGATAAACAACCCTCCCCTTCCCATGCGAGAACTTCTGGGGCTTGACAAGGCACTGCAGACCTCGGAAGGCGAACACGCGAATAACCTCGCCAAGCTGTCAAAATTAGATAAGGACATCACAAAAGAAAAACGGAAGTTGGGGGAGGCCCCTGATGAATTCTGACGCAGCCGGATCGAAGACCGGATAAGGAATTTCGAGGACGAGAGGGTGGCCCGGCTCGAAGCAGCCTCTTTAACGGCCGAAGCCCTGCGCACGCAAATACATCGCATCAAGCAGACGGTCGATCGCATCCTACACAAGGATACCACTCTGGCCGAGTGCGTCCGCACCCTCTTCCGGGAGCAGGGAATAACCGTGGTCTCCATTCTCACGGCAATTGGGATGGCAATCTCGACACTGGGGCTAGCGATAAAGTTGGCGCTGACTGCCGGGTCCGTTGGGGGCATCCAGCCAACACCACCTCCATCCGACGGGCGTGGTCTTAAAGAATGGGTGAAAAAGCATCTCCAGTCCCTGGCGCGCGCCCTTTGCAAGCTGGATGGGAAGGCTGCCGCTGCGATTCCGGGCATTATTGGCAGCATCGTGTCCTGGCTACTGAACCTTTTCGGGAAAGTGGCTGGGTGGCTGGCCGATAATGTCTGGGCTCTAGTCGTCGCAGTAGGTGGCCTAATGCTCGTGGCCGTTCGCAAGTATTTAACGCATAGTCCACAGCAGCAGTAAGCCGATACCAACCTCAGCGACGACGATGGCTGTCTTCTCTGCATCGTGATTCTTTTGTTTTGGAAATAGGGGTTCTTGTTTGCCTCCGGCGGCAGCAACATGCTGAACGCGCGCGGTGGGTCGTGTGACGCTTTCTTGTGGCTCAACGATCCCGTAAGACGGTGCGCGCGTGTGCAAAGTGGGCAGCACTTTAGCGTTCACACCCTCATTGGCGCCTAGCTTCTGGTCCTCTGTGGCCTCGACGATTTTGTTGTTGTAGTTCGCCACATGGCCCATCTGCAGAAGCATGTCGCTGGGGGCCATATATAGGCCTATGCCATACACAAAGTCTACAGCGCTCCCGGTATACTGTAGCACGTCCTGGTAACGTTTGATAGCAGACGGAAGGTCGATCGGAGAGGAAATGGCGTCTTCAACGTTCGCGGCAAACTGTTTTTGCGCGTCGAAGGCCGTGCCCGTGCCTAGAATATGCGCCCTTGTTTGCGTGTGGGCGCCTAGAATAGCCCACACGTATGTCCGGATGGAATCGTTTAGGCGCTCTACACTCGGCTGCGTGAATCCTTGGGATGTGTCGACAGTGAACGACGCCCAAGCCTCCTCGGCGTCCTGCTCGATGTAGTCAATGTGGAGCGCTGTAGGCTTTCTAGAGAACGACATCCTGCTCATGGGATCGAAGGTCCCATCGCCAATCGGGCTGTAGCCCGTTCTCGTGACATAGTAATATGCCACTCCGAGGCCGTGATTCACCGGCGCCTCCAGTCTGTGTGCGCATCTAGGTGGAACTCCCTACAAATCCCCTCATAGGCCCTCTTGTCGTAGGGGTTTCTAATGTCGTCCACGCTCTGTCTTACGGCAGGGGGGGGGGGGGGGGGGCTGGATCTCTTCCAAGATCCGCCTAACTTGGTAATACACATGGAACGTGTACAGGGCCCTTATTTGTTTGTCGGGGGCGAGAAGATGGTCTTTTACAGAGACGCCGCAGCCCGTGGTTGCGCACCAGACCGCAAAGTTCACTTGGTTCTGCCAGAATTGCATAGGATTGGTGTTCCAGGACCAAACAATGTCATTGCTGGTTATTTTTTTAAGCCGGTACTTGGCCAACACATCTGTGAACTGGACTAGAAAGGCCTTCTTCTTATCGATGTAGATGTCAAATCGCTTGAGCTGCTTTGCATGGGTTTGGATACTATGAAATGCCCCGGCCTTGTATGTGGCCTCTCTATTGAACCTGTAAGCCTCGCTGTTCATCGTGGCTAAAATGTTCATCACATTGACTGACATTCTAAATGGGGCACAGCACACGCTGCCTCATGCCCTTAACAACCTCGAAGGCCGCCTTAAAACCGCCCTTCACGAGATAACATTCTACCCAGCCTGGGTGATTATCCCCACCGAGTGGGCTTCTTGCTTGAGGGCAAACGTGTTGAAATGCCGACGGGCTACGACAATGTCTGTACGCTGGACAAGGACATATTCCGCCCTCATGGGATTTCTCTGGGATTGAATGAAGCAACGGGCCGCTTAGTCCTTACCCTCCCTAGAAATGTCTTCATAATACTCCAAGAGCTTGCCCCTATCTTAGGGTTGTCTGTCGGGATTGCGCCCATAGGGGGGACTATGGAGGGTGAAAATCTACCTAACTTGGTCACACACAAAGAAGTCTTCGTGCATTTGGATGAATTGAGCACCTCAGAAAACGTGAGAATAACCTCAGATTTCGGTGGCGGTTCAACACTACTTCAGGCCATCGCCGTGACTGGTGAAGGGATAAACTGCGGGAAGACGGTTTCATTTACCAACCCACAGTACAAAGCCTTGCGTGCCGACTATATAACGCACTTGACCGTGGCACTTTTTGACAAAAACGGCAAGTATATTAATGTAGAGTACCTCAGTGCTACCCTAGAAATACAATGAGTATGGCGGACGCAGCCGGTCCCAGGTCTGCGTGCCTGTCTTTAAGCGACTTGGCAGATGTGTCGGAGTTCGAACTTCAAGGCCAGGAAGGTAAAATCTACGCCTTCCAGTTTCAAAGTGGCAAGTACAGCCGCAAAAAGATAACGGGGGGGGGGGGGGGGGGGGGCAAGCAGAACCTGCCACGTTTGCTTCCCTTCAAGTACAGCAAGATCGCAGGTCGCCTTCTGAGGTGATTGAAGAACAAAAACTCTCTTTAATTTGCTTTGAAGACCGCTTTGTTCTTGCCAGAGCTCGCTACCCCGATTGGTTTATAGATGTGAAGGTGACCCGGATGACGGTCCAGGCTGATATAAGCAAGGTGAAAAAAGTTTTCAACTCCGGAACCTCTTTCGTGTCGTGGGTACCAGTCAGCAAGTGTTATCTACCTAAGGGTGTAAGAGGTGGCTTAGCACTATCTGCGGGCGAAGGTGTAGATTCCGCACTTCTTATAGGGCAAACAAGTATATCTTTGTCCATGATAGAAATAAACCCTGGATCTATACTTATCTTCAACATCATACTTGGCGCGGCCTCTCAGCGCCGTGCCTCCTTGATTACCTGTGTGAGACTAAAGTGGCCTGCACAGCACAACAGAAAAGAGCTCAGACTTATGATCAAATTACCGGCCCAGGGCGACCCAGTCATCCGGAGCTCTCTCGAGGATATACGGGTCTTTGTAGGGAGCGATGCCAAACTCGATTACATCTATTTAGAGTCCGGTATAAAACTTATAAGCTTTCGTGTTAGTATTCCCGATGACGATTTAGAGCTTACCGACGTTGTTGATTCGTAGGACGGATAATATGGGACGACTATACCCAGAGATCACGGATGAAGAGCCGACGGATGACCATCCCTTGACCCCGACCGCGCCGATGGTTGAAAACCCCCCGGAGGGCGTGGCGCACGCCCATCGCCTGCAGTATATCAGCGAAATACAGAGGCAGCTTGAATCTGAGTGAGATCTCCGCCGGGCCCTGTACAAAAAGTACCGGCGCGGTGTCTTAGCCGCCGAGGCCCTTGATTCGGCCATGCTTACGGCCGGTTTGGGACTAGGGGTTGCAGGCGTGGGACTACTCACAACAATAATTGCAGCCCCTGCTGTCTTGGCCATGGAAGCTGCGGCCATAGCTTGCGGTGTCTTAAATATCGCCGGAAAATTCTTTAGCCGCCGACTTCACGCAAAGGCCAAGAAACATAACGATATACGGCTGTTGGCTGAGGCTAAACTTAACAGCATCCGTGCGCAGGTATCTACGGCATTATCTGATGGTGATATTTTGGACGTAGAGTTCAAGCAAGTCGTTCAGGAGCTCAAGAACTACTCTGATCTGAAGCAGGAGATACGCGCTAAGTCTCGCCGTAGAGATCGATGAAAGCACGAAAAAACAGCTTATAGATCGCGGCCGAAAACTAGAGCTGAAAAACGCTCTTTCCGAATGATGTTCTGGGTAGGTGCCCGGGGGGAACTTGTTACACTACTTCACATGCAGCGGAACGAAATCAGAATACAGTATACATCGCTCTGAGAACAGGCAAAATTATCACCACTGAATCTGTGACTGTCACTCACTAAAAGAGTAGTGGCACCATACGTTTTGAGCACCTAAGTCACAGTAGGTAGAAATAAACTTTGTAAAATACAAAAAAGAAACAATTCAAATACATCTACTATCTATGTCGAGAAATTAACTCTGGGCACAGTAGTGCATGTCAAACATCATTTCTGTCATCTGAATACATATATGAATACACTTTGTAAACATACATGTTAGAAAAATATTCACAATCTAGTATACATACATATAATATTAATACACTTTGAAACAGTGTACTGGTCTGTGGGCTGTTGATTCAAAATTTTACCCGTCAAAAATACCCCGTTTGGCTGGATTGCCGTCCAACTGGACGGATGTTTGGCTAGCCTGGTGCGCGGGGGTAAAAAAAAAATTCTGCCCGGTGTGGGGTTCGAACCCATGGTCCAAAACAGCAAAAGGCCTGGTTTATAGCTCAACCTGTTACCAATTAACCACCACCCATGCTGTGGGTGACTTCTTTGTAGCCTCGCAAGTCTTGCACCGTGCCGACTAACTTCGCCCAAATAGGCTGACTGGTCGTTTCCATCGTGGGAGATTCCATGATTATTCATTGTATTCGCTGTATACCTAATAAGAAAAATTTTGATAGCCATCAGACCCTCCGTTGGGGGCTGGGGCCTCTATTTTGTTCTGGGGAGGGCCCCAGGGGGAGGGTGTGCCAGAACTCCTATTCTGTATACTACTCACTACTCACTGTGTACTCTCATCTACAAGAGATAAAGAGAGGGGAGAAATATGAATTTGCCACTTACACACAGAAAGCCACACAGAACATGCACGTTGGTCATTCAGACAGTCAGCAAGGCAACCCCCACAGGATATGTTGAAGGGACCCAAAAAGGGGGGGAAAGTTATACTTTTTAACCTGTAACAACACAGAAATCTTCAAATAATCAGTGAGAAATTACATCCGTAATCAGGTTCCACACTGGGTGTTCCTGGGTGGGCATGAGGAATGGACATTTAAACTGCCCATGCATATATGACAAACCTGTGACTTTTCTTCGGGGGTGGGGGTGGGGGTGGGGAGGTGCTGTAGGGGAATGTGTCATGGCATAGTACCCGACCAATGACGGGGATACTAGGTCGGCCAAGGGAGTGGAGGACTGCATACCATTAGGCAGGCCTTTGAGGAAGCTGAACGGCTAGCAGACCCCACTCACCTAGGTAGATCCCAGTTTAATATATGCATAAAGCAGGTAAAGTTCACTGAAGCCATGTTTGCAGGACAAGGTGTTAAGAGGGAAACCAAGAAGAAAGCTCAACAGGTATTGAACTAGGATGTGAAAGCCATGTGCAGCTGTCTATTTTCTCAACTTGTGTGTGAGGACATTGGAAACATAAAAAAAAAACAGTGTGGAACTCACACTGGGCCAGATACTACAACAAAAACTGCTAGAGATGTCGCAGGAACAGCCTGCTGTGTTCTGGTGGAGAAACAGACACCTGGTGGGGCAGAGACTCCTTTTCACAAGGGCAATATTCCAACAGATCACACTTACATGTATGCTAGATTCTTGAAATTGATCATTTTTGTCCCATCACCGTATGTAATGTGTGAGTAACTTGTCAGAGGAACGAATACACACATGCAATGACAACTACATGCCTACAGTGGTTTATTTTTAAGTTTAATGAGGAAAATTATCCTTGTCCACTTCAAGTCTATGCCCAAAACAGCAGACAGTGTTCCAGCAGAGATGCCTGTTTTTAATGTTTTGTGACCTGCAGGATGATTTGAAGCACATTTACCTAGTGTGTGGTGGCACACATTGGAGGAACCTGACTTGGTTTGTAAATTAAATACACACTGGCCCTCTATACTGCTCTGGCCAAGTAAATTAATCTGCTGATGTGTTTTTATCCACCTGTGTGACGCTGGGCCCATATATGTGATGCAAGGCATTATTGACCATCCTTAATTACACACCCTATCTATCAGCCACATACTCCAATTTCACTCGCAGCACTCCAATTTTGCATTATTTATCCAATGTCAGCCCCAAAAGAGTTTTTAAAAACCAGGCACAATGAAACGTTGCCTGTGTCTGTTCCAGGCTGCTCATACACCTGTCCTATCCTTTACCACAGAGCGGTTTAGCAGATTTTTAGACACAATGGATATGTGGGGAAAATATAGAATTGAAAATCTTTAAAACTGCTCAATCAAGTTCCATGTCAATGCAAACCACATCACAGATGTACCCACCAAATAGTATCAGGCTGCTGCGAAATCTGAGCACACAGTGACATATTAAGTGTTTTGGCACAAGTGGACAGATCAGGCCACAGACCCTGTTCTCCATAAGCGACAATGTTAACGTTTAGCGCTGTACCTCAGTCCCGAACCATCCGTGGCCAATAAACTTTGGTGAATACCTGGCCCAGCCTGTGAGAAAGAAGCCATAAATATCTTGACATAGGTTGACTGTTAAAATCTTGACCCTTCTATGCCGGCAGATGGGAGGGGTGCCTAGCAACGTCAAGGGGACTCACAGGCTCATCACCACCTTTCCCCCTGTGTCCTCTCACCCAAAATTTCAAACTTTCATTAAAACTCATACCTGCCCAAAGCTGAGACAATTTCCATCATTTTCATACCAAGCATGCACCTGTACACCAAAAACGGCAGGATGGCAGCAAAAAAGACTTTACACCTTAAAATACACAGAATTACATTCGTCCATACCCAAAAAAAAGGAAGTTGTAATGGGGGTCTGTGTCCAGATGCACGCACCCTAGCACTCAGATTTTCAACGATAAAGGGCAGATAACTTTGTAAAATTGAGCAACAAAAGAAAAATAATGTGACTGTACATAACTACAGTTCATTTTCTATTAGCCAGCTACACAACTTGCAGAAACCTAGATCAAGATTTCAGACAGATAAACAAGCAAAACAAGTGATACATATGAATGAGAGTATAAACTCTCCCCACCTGTAAAAGAACATGAAAAACTGAAATAGTGGGAAATATTTACCCCCAACCAACAACGGCTTTCAGTTAAACATAGGCATATTTTTTAATAAAAGTCACATACCTTGGAGTTACCGGTGGACTAACAGGGATTTGTCTCAGTGTTCCTAAGGCAGCTGAAAACAATGCCTGCTTCTTCATGGTTGGAAAAAATCTTTCACACATGCACTCAGTCAATGCAAGGAAGGTAGCACCATCAATCCTGTTAGCTGTCAGAAACAGAAGAAAACATGATTTCACCAATACTAAATTAACGTGGAGCAGTACTGGGGTTTAACTATACTGTACCTGTGGGATTATCAAAACCAGTTGTTAAAGTAGGGAATCTATCACACTACACATTATTAAATATGTACATCTACCAGACTGTAACAATTTTATGAAAATTTGAATATTTCCCATAGCTTGAAACAATTTCCATTTATATTTGTTGACATACTACAGGAGTACAATTTGATATGGGCAGGTTAAAAAAATGAGAAAAAACATTAAGTATCCCACCTGCAGCATATGCTATAAACAGATTTGGTCAAATACTTATATTCAAGATGACCATGATGATGAAGAGCCACATGTAAATTGTCATGTTCATCAGCATAACAATCTAGAGTCTGCAAGTCAACCTCCTCCCCTGGTCTGAAGGCAATTCAAGTCTGGGTGTTCAAACTGTGACCATGTAAGCCATTATTAAAATTCAAAGTTTTGTACAGTTGTTCACAAATCTGCCAGAATAACCAGTATTTCCGAATGTGTCAAGCCTTGATAAACTGAGGTATATCTTCTTCATGAAGTAAATCCAGGATAAAAAATCTCCACATGCATATTTCACATTGTCAACAATGATTTTCTTTGTTTTCCATACATTTTCTTTGTGTTCTGGTAAAAAACAGTCTGCAGGACAAAACGACCTGCACCTCACTTGGTATTGTCTTAAAAGTGACAGGTGCACTGGTGTAAAATGACACATCTCTACTAATTTCTCTGTTTGTTTGCCATGCCCAGCACTGGTGCAACTAGAATTGTTTGGCAAGGGAATAGCAAATATCTTTAATATTGTTCATTACAGGCGCCATCTTCTTGAAGTAAAGGTGTTTGGCCTCAAATCTTATGCAAAAGTGTGATTGAAGGGGGTCCAAATTCAGAAATTAGTCTCGAATAACGAAGAAGAAAATGAAACTTTGCAGTGAAACTGTCCAGGAAAACTCTTTTGAACAAAAACTGAGTTATTGTCCATTCCAGGTAACTGATCCAACTTTCCTTTATGGGGGTGGCAAAATTACATCTCCTATCTCTCTTAGTATAAGGTATAAATTTCCAATGATCACTGTTTTCTCAGGCTCGACTAGCAATTACAAATGGAAGTACATGTAGCAATATCCACTTTTCTATAGCTTTAACAGCAACATTTCCCTCTTGCAGTACTCTGGTTGATATTGATACTGGCTTCCTGCTCCTATCATTTTTACCAAAAGAGATTTGATCCAGTTCATTATGTAGTTGTTGAAGTGTTATAATTGGTAATGGATAAAACTTTAATTAGTTTAAAAACATGTGGCGCCACACCTTCAAAATAATCGTGCATGGCATCTGGTGGGAAGGACTTTGTAACCTCAAAATTTGGCAACTCACTGAAAGGACGTTTTCCATTCACACCATACAAAGACTTGTCACAGGGATTTTCGTTAATACAGTTGAAGTGTTAGCTTCATGAATTTCTAAAGGACGAAGAACACATGATTCCTCCTCTAGCTTTTCTGGCATGTCTTGGTAATGACACAAACAATATCTGCAAATCCATCCATTACAGAAACAGCCAAAAAAAAAAAAAACAGTCAATGACTGCACTGACAGATTGTCTGATGATATCGCTGCAATAGATCTATTATTATGTCAATTCCTTGCAGGGGTAAAGTCTGTAAATCTGTAATCAGTGGTTTTCAGGTTGGCATCAAAGCCACATTTCTACACAAGCTTACAGCAGACAAGAACTGCAACATGAATGTTCTTCAACTGTGACCTGTACTTAGGTAAAATATTTCCAAGTACAAAGTAAAATCCAGACACTTTGTGGAGTGATTTCTTTGAACCAAGTGGGTTGACAACTTCAAATTCGTCATTATAAAGATGAATTCTTAAATGCTGATCAGATGGGGATAAAAATGGGTGTTTTCACAAATGGCTCCAGTTATAAGATCTGTAATAATTCAATCTGGTGTTTCACTTCTTTGACTGATTTTTTTGCCAAAAATGAAGCACTTGTAAAATGTGAATAAACTGAAAGGTCTCTTTATTTCCCTTGTTATATTATCCAAGAATATATTCAACTGGTTCAATTAGGCCTAATTCCTTCTTGCAATATTTCTCAAACTGGAATTCTGTACCCACTTCCTCAAAACTCTTGTCTAACAAAGATTTTTCATCAAAAAAAGAAGTGAGGTTTTGGAAACTTTCTATCTCAATATTTGTACCTCACAGGCAACTTTTCAGCATCTCACTGTATTGTTCGTGGAAATACCCAAAGGGATCTTTCACATCATCAATTTCAGTAATCGGGACAACCCTTGGGAGAACATGTTTCTCTGGTAATTTGAGGCAGAATAAATCAATATACAGTCTGAAATGATCAATCAATTCATTACACCTTGTTTCAGATGATGGCATGTCATCTCCAAAAACGTGTACATGGTCACTGTCACAGTCACATATGTCTGGGTCACTTGTATAATTGTCATTTCTTATACTTGTCCTGTGCTTGCAAAGAATATATGCTTTCAGTAACCTTGTTTTAGAGTACTGTCTGGGGCACCCACTTATTCCACAAGTTACTCTAAAGTTTGGTTCACATTCATTATACAGTTGCAGATGTTGCAGCAGTTTTTTTGTATGAAAACTTCTTCAAATGACATTTAGGACACTGGTAAATATTTGAAGCCATAAGACTCACCAATAAAGCTGTCTCTGAATTCAGCTAAATCAATCTGCTTCAGCCAAGTACAAGTCTGCTCCACACTTCAGTTGGCAAAAGTATTGTCAGAGTCAGTCATCTGAAAATGATGAAAAACTGCATGAATTTCATACAAAATTTAATACATGTTACACAAATTAACATTAACTAATTTTACTACAAACATATCACTAAATTTGACACAGACATATTATATACAGTTAACACTCTCAACAAAACTCATTCAATGCTTGATTGTGTTGCTAATCTTAAATGTATTAAATGGAAATCAGATTTTATTGAAGTCGGGAATAAACTAATGGTTCCCACTTACCACACAATATTCATCGCAAATTTAATGAACTGTCTGATTACCACTGTAGGAAATGTACTTCAACCATGCTCAGGCTCAGTATATGTATGATATAGATTTGCTAATATCTCTCTTTTATACATGTACAGGCACAGCATCCTTATAAGCCCTATTTTGATAAAGTATTTAGCCCACATTGTGCAAGCATTCTACAACGTCTTACTTTACCGAGTTCAATGTAAAGGCCTACGAGGACAATCAATCTACATGCGTGAAAGCCTGACCTGTGGTAAGCAAGTCATGCTCAGAATAAACACAGCAACAAAATGTACAAAATGTCCCATACGTTAGCTATTTTCACCAAATTAGGGTGTTTAGGTGCAACATTTGAGTAACTAAGCTTACCTAGCAGCCTCTACTGGACTGATAACCCCCACTCCTAACGCTCACATCGTCATCTCCGCAGGTTTGTGCAACAGACAAGCTCTCACTGAATACAAGCGAGTAAACTCACCAGGCAATACTAATGAAATATTATACAAACGGCTATGGGTACACAAGTGTACATTACCTATCGATTAGTTTTGACTAGTTTTCTACTCGCTGCTGTTCCAGGCAACTGGCAAGACTTGCATGTAACTTCTTTCCACAGTTCTAAGTGTACCGATACGAATAACTTACTATTACCTTTTTTGTCAGTCAAATGATTTATTTTGAATGAATCATTTATTAACAACTGTGCGAATATTGTCTGATGTCTTCTCTTCTGTGCATTGCCTGTAATCAGTTTGCCGAATGAGTATAAATTGACACTTGGCTTTTCCATTGTTTAAAATACAAATAAAACCAGAAATAAAATCTCGCATCTGTCTTCTCAACGTGTTCACATCGACTGATCTACATTTGCTTCTTTCATCTTGCTATTTACTTACTATTCCTTGTTTTTCCCTTCCACGTCTTTATTTCGACTTTTGAGATTCCAGAGTGTTTATAAAGACTTAGTAGTTCCTCTGTGGAGAAAATCATCCCAAGTCTTCGCTATGCCCGGTAAGTTTCCATTCATTTTTGTGCCTTTTTTAAAATCACTAATTAAATAGTACATATTATATGCAAAATATATACACACCAGCATCGGGCATATTTGTATATTTAGGCCACACAAATATTGCTGATCGAACACAGATAAATGAGAAATTGTTGTAGTTCAGCAACATGGAAGGTCTTGCAGCAACCTGCTGATGGTCGTGGGTTTTTCCCGGGTTCTGCCCGGTTTCCTCCCACCATCATGCTGGCAGCCGTCGTACAAGTGAAATATTTTTGAGTACGGCGTAAAGCACAAGTCAAATAAATAATGTCATATAATAAATAATGCTAATGTTTTCATTGTGTAGATTGAGGTCACAAGTCTGTGAAAATCGCGACATTTGCAAATTCTGATCTCGTCGGCAAACACGGAAGGCAAGATTGGTGTTCAAAAATCTTTTGTCTTTGGTTGGTTGTTTCCGTTAGGTGACAGTCGGAAATTTCTTTATAAATGTGCAAAGGCATGTGTATATTGCATTGATCCGTACACTCCTTATAAATTTTTATACGAGTGCAATTGCTATCAGAATAATATTTCTTAAGTGAATCTAATCTTACTCTATAAAGGAGCTGATTTATATCAACAATCAGAACGTTTCTTAGAGGAAAAAAGTCATCAGCGTTCTTTACAAGTTTATAATTAAAGCAGCGGGGAGCAAACCCGCCGCTCTTCTGGTGTTTCCGACAACTGATTTTGCTTTGATGTTAATCTTCACGGTCTCGAGGATTACCCCAATTATCTTGATTAACATGTGCATAAACTTCCTCAGCATGTATTTGTTTACACAAATCTATGAGTATTATCCATACACAGTAAACTAAAGATTAAAAGCTTAGAATTGTCTTTATTATTAACACAACTGTGTGAGGATATAAGTGTTGCAAAATTCTTAAATGTAAATGCGTATCAAATACATCATTATGTTTTTTAATATTATTATCTGTTATTCAAAATCATTTCATTGACTGACAAAAAAGATAAAACTAAATTGTCGGAAAGACTGGACGGGTGGCGGCTTTGCTCCCAGCTGATTTCATTAGCACCTTCTTATCTAAGGTCAAGACTTTTAATTTCTTGAACAGCGCTAAAGGTCTGCCTTGAGTTTATAATGCCTTCAGGAAAAGCACGAACATATAAGACTGTTCCAAACTGTCTCTTATAAAAGAAATATATTAATATTCAAAATTAAGATGTTTTTGAATTTGCATTTAAGAATAGTACGTGGCTGGGAATTTAGAAGCACTATATTCATTGTAAGTGTTAATCTGGACCCATATTTAGGAACATGAGTATGTCTAAATATTCCAGATTATACAAAATATACACGCACCAGAATTAAATACATTGTTGCCACAAACGGTGACAATTGTTGCCGAAATATACAGAGATAAGCTATTGGACATTTGTTACACTGTTTATGTTGGAATGTTGGGACTGTGTAGATTGACGTCACAAACCTATGACAATTCTCGGCTTTCTGTCCGTTTATATTATATTATAAGAATAACATGTAACAATATTTATATGTAATTAGTAAAGGCATAATAATTTCTAAACTTCTAATCTTTAGTTTGCAGTGCATGGAAACAGTAATACACAGGCATTTCTGTAAAACTATTTCCGCCGAGGAATTCATGATTTTTGCAGGAAAGACTGGCCAGGTGGCGGCTTGGCTCCCCGCTGATGTAAGCAGCACCTTTCTATCCTAGATCGTGGCTTTATCTGTTGAACATGCATCAATAGCTTCCCTAAGGTTATAATTTATAAACTTAGAATGGTGTTGAGTTTTCCTCTGTGACAATATTTCTGATTTTCGATGTAACCTACTTTCTTAAGAAACCAAAAATATTGCGTTGAATTAACTTCTGATACCAAATACAGTCGTACAGATAAGTAAAAACAGTATATGAACAGTTCATCATTAGATCAATGCAATATATGCATGCATTTGCTCATCTATACACAAATTCCGGAGGGTCACATTGAGACAGTCAATGCGACTTCGCCTGATATATACGGGCCGACAGCAGAATTGTCATAGATTTGTGACCCCGATGTATAGAATCCAAGCCTTAGGACAATTTATATTATCTTTGTAAGTTATTGGAGTAACAAATACTTCAACGAAAGTATAATCGTTTCTCTATGTATAGTGTATGCATTAACATGAATTGGCAAACATTTGTCACCTAAATAAGCTGACTGCTGGTATTTGTATCCTTATGCAGTTGTTCATCAATAAAGACATAGCAATTATGTATATAATCCCGATGTGTGATTACTGAGTGTTTTCTAGTGTAGATATAACCTAAACAATTAAACATATTACCAACATGTCAGGAAACAGAATCCTCTATACTGAGGTCAGAAACCCGTGACAATTCCCTGTATTCAGCTCAGCACTTCTTTCTAATGTAGGGAAGACAGGATTTACTGTCACAAATATGTGACAGTTCCCGTCAATCGGCTCACACATAAGGAGGAAGTGGGATTGGTTGTGTCATTATTGTGGCATTTCCAAGATTGTACATGCATGTCCATGTCATTGTATTATTTTTCTTGTTTTTGAGACAAGAGGAACTTCTATATGTGTCCCTTTTGCTACACTGTGACCTGCTGGCTCTCGGTGCACCTACGCCGGAAATGCATGAAGGATCGACCGAAGCGCGACATTGACAGAGTGCTGGAGGAGAGCCGAGAGAGGGTCCAACAGTTCCTCCAAGAGCACCAGGTCCTGCCCTACACCTTTGTCAACCGAAGCTTTGGTTTCTCTGGAGATGCCCTCGCAACGGTGGTCACCTTTCTGGAGACTGTGGGCCACGTTGTCACTGGTAAACCTGCTCCAGTGTAAGTTTGCTACACTTTTCCCTTGCATCTATGATATTCACCGAATACTTTGACTTTATTCGCTTTCGTTAACTGGCGAATTTTTGTGGTTTTCGTGAATAGTAGGTCGCGAGTTTGAATCCAACTCTCGCTTTGGGACGTGGATTTGTACAGGTATTAGAGTGGAATTTACATACGGCAACGGTTAGAGTTATATGAGGTGGAACAATGTTTGGTGTGAATACTTATTCATAAATCTGTACTTTTCTAGTGAACCCCGCCCGACTAAGAGCATCTCTCCATCGAGCACGGCCGTTGTCATTTCAAGAAAGCCAAGGTACGCTTGACCAATTTTCACGTTAAGTATTTGAATATTTAATACTTGAACATGTGAACTCCCGTTTTTAACAATTTAAACTGGACGATGGTGGATGGTTATTTTGTGACAGTCTGTTAACTGTTGTGCTTAATTACTCATCAGAACAGAAGAGCCCATCGATCTGGGCGAGGGAACATCCAGGGATGGTGGTTCAACACAAGTGTCCTCCAGTTCGTGAGTACAGCAATATCACGAGTCTGTTATTTAAACTCGGGTTTATTCGATATGTCTGATGCGGCTGAAAATCCCAGTCCGATATAATTTGCCATCCACTATTTCTTCCTTTTTTTATTAGTGGTTCGGAGTTGGGGGTCAAGCAGACCAGACACCGATGGACCCACCCAGGGAGACAGGCCATGGAGTCTAAGGGCATGTATTCTCTTCACGAATTGGAACATCCAATCCTCCAGCGGTACTCCAAGTATCTCCAAGACTTTGCGAGGCTGAAACTGGCTGCTTGGAGACAGCAGGTCCAGAATGTTTCCCGCATTCTCTTCTTCTGTCAGTCTGAGCGCGTGGACTTGGCCTCTTTGACCCCTGAAAAGGTAAGTTTGGTAATAAAGGCTGCACGATTGTTTTCTCCTACATAATTTGGCATCAAATGTATAGAACATTTATTTGAAACTAACGAGTATAATGTGTCTTTTTCAGCTGATGGGCTTCCTGCAGACCATCTTGGAAGCCGGTCTCTCCCAACAGACGGTTAAAAACTATCAGAATTCCCTAAACAGGTGAGAGATTATTATCACTATAGAACGAAATATTCATCAATTCATAAGTCTAATTTAATCATCCGTCTTCCAGATAACGCGATTTATAAACCCTTTCCGAAATTACAGATTTCTTCTCTATCTTATGAACTCGACATCTCTGGAAACCGATGACAACGACTTGTTCACCAAGATCAAGAAATTGAGGAAAACCATTGGTGTCTGGGGAAAGGTCACACAGAAAGGTGTCTCCCGTGAGGAGATAGCGCTTCGGGTGGAAAGAACGACAAGCCGGAACACCAAGTCGTTGAATGACTGCCAGGTGATTTTGAGGGTATGTACCTGTTTAGAAGCTGAATTCAGTTTAAAAAGCTGAAACATTCACTGTTAGTATCGTATACATGCCTAACCATATTTACAATGATTGTTATTCGGTATTTAATTCCACTTGCAGGTTGCCTTTGGCGACTTCCAGGCAGCCCTGGACGCTGAGGAGTACACGCCAACAAACTACCTGACCGTGCTTAACTATCTGACGTCCTTGCTTTGCCTAAAGCATTGTCAACGGAAGGGTGTGTTGGAGAGGTTCCGTTTCACAGAATGGATGGCTGGGCAAGTCAGGTTTTTAATTGTCATGTGTAGTATTACACATTCGTGTTTCGCAAAGAGGAGTATTTATTTATTTATTTGATTGCTGTTTTACGCGGTAGTAAAGAATGTTTTACTTATACGACGGCGAAAAGCTTTAGGAAGAACCCGGGCTGAAAGGAAATCCACAACAATCCATACGCTCAGATTGGAATAAAGACGATCGGTGTATATTAAATACTTATCTATTAAATTCCATTTTCAGCATCGAGTTGACCGTAGGAGAGGAAAAATTCTGGACTTACTATGTGCTTGACCATAAGACGTCCGCAACACAGCCAGCCACTTTCTGCTTGGACGAGGAAGAACACAACGTAAGTTAATATCGTATGGGCCATCATTTAAACCGAAAGGCCTCAGTGACTGAGGGGTCCAGCGCTGGGGCATCAGGGATCTCTCAACGATGCGGTCAGTGTGAGGTCAAGTCAAACTCATGCTGCCTCCCCGGCCGTAAGTGTTAGGAACCTGCGTTTGGTCTAGGACTCCCCCCCCCCCACCCCATTCTGACCGGTTTCCTCTCACCGTCATATAAGTGAAATATTCTTGATTGCGGCGTAGAACAACAACCGAATAAATAAATGGAATAAACCGTTTGCAAACATTGTTCCTTTTAAGTTCTTACCTACTCGAAACAGTGTTTTGACATTGCGATTTGTGATCTTGTTGCAGTGGTTTGTCAAGTACCTCGCACACTACAGGCCAATGGTGGCAAGTGTGGAAGGAGCGCAGACTGAATACTTTTTCCTCTCCTCTACTGGAAAACGTGTTTACAATGCGTCCAACGATATAAATAGATACCACCGGAAGTAAGTAATATCACTTGTCACTTGCATTCTGCATGTATAACAGTACTTTATTTGGATTTTTGTTGTAATAGCAAAGAAACTAAATGTTTCATTTTGTCGTTAAGGTACAGGTTACCAAATGTCACGTCCAGTGAAGCCCGCAGGGCCATGGAGACATCAACAAAGGGGAGATTATCCGAAGCTGAGTGCGGTTTAGTTGAAGACTACCTAGCACACTCGGCTGCTGTTGCCGACCGGATTTACAGACTTCGGCAGCCGATAAATGTTTGCAAGGCCCGGAAGTTGATAGGACGGTATGTATTCTGGGATCATGACCATCTTCTCTTTGAAATATTATGTACTGCTGCTTGTATATGGAAATCTAAATGCCAATCCAAATGCAAATAAATAAATAATTACTGCTGTGTGTCTTCAGAATCACCACAGCTGCTTCTACCAGCGATGGCGGCGCACCTGCTCGCCCTAGCGTGTCTGCAGACACTGCCCAGCCAAATTTTCACAGTGAACCTGCCCAGGCTTCGGCGACCACCAGCAGGTAAGTTGCTCTCTATCCTATGTACATTCACCCAGAACCAACCTGGTATTTCCATAATGCTGGCCACCGTCATATAAAAGTATGGCGTAAAAATTTAACCAAATAAATCAATAAACCAGGCGCTGCAGAAAATAATGTTAAAGTACTGAAATGAACTGAATACTCCTGTCGTTGCATGATCATGCTAAATGTTAATTCACTTTCTTTCCAGTCGACTTGGTGCAGCTACATATGGCAGAAGTAAAACGGAGTTGCAGAGGGCCTTCGAAGTCTTGATAGAGGCGCATCCGATTACCGTGGACGGGAAGGGACCATCTTTACGCATGGCGAAGAGTTTATTTTCCACAAAACCAAAGGCTCTTGTGTCCAAATGGAGATATATGCAGAATGAGGCGAGAGTCGCGTATATCAGAGGTATGTTCACTTTTTAAAGCTTATAGTGTAAGACGCTGATTTGATTTCCGCAATCACCCATGAGCCTCGCCCCAATGCGGTCTAGCTTATGCTACGTACCTCACCGGTCAAACGTGGGAAGCTGATATACATACATATATTGTGTTTCTGCGTGTAGTTTTTTGTAACCGTGAAGTAACTTATTTACATTTTCAGAACTTTATCCGAGACGAAGTCCCAAGAGGCAGGAGGTGGTCGACCTCATGGCCAAGAGGCAGTGGCCAAGGCACTTGCTGGACATGGTAATGGACAAATGGAGGCCTGCACCGTCCCAAATAGAGCAAGTAAAACCCGCTTTCCACAGCCATGTGGCGAAGCAAGACTGGCCAGGTCTGGCTGAAGGAAACCATCCTAAGAGAGGGCACATTCTTGTTACTACCAAAGCCTTCCGAAAAGGTGAAGTAGTGACTGATTATCATGGAGAGGTAAGCTTCATGCTTATGCGCATTACTCGCCAGTGTTCTAGCACATGCCGTCCGTAAAAAAGACGTATTAATACATGATTCGTTTGATAATTTTGTGACAATTGCATCGCCAGGTCATCTCTTTTTCCGAGGGCGAGCGGAGGCAGGAAGAAGTAGAAAAAGATGGCTATTTATTTTTCCTGCGGCACAAGGATATGGCCATCGACGCCACGTCTCCGACGTGTATCTGTCACCCTGGGAAGAAACTGTTTGGGCGCCTGATATCGCACAGTTCCAAAGGCAAAAGAACCAACCTAAAGCCAGAAGCACAGAATGTGGACGGAAAAACAGTCGTACTGTTCAAGGCCCTGAAGAACATACCGGCCGGAGAAGAACTGTTCTTTGACTATGGGGTCCGTCGGTACCAGTTCCAGGAGGGAGGCGACTTGGAATGGTTAAAAGAGTAGCCTGGGAAATGGAACTCTGCGCGTAAACAAAAGTAAAAAATATTGTATAAAGCTGTGAGGTATGAGGTGTAAATTACACGATGGGACAATAAAGTGTTTTTGTCTTATACAGTGCGTTTAACCGAGTTTTTTTAGAACTAAATACGGCATGAAACACCTGTCAGAAAAGTGCGACAGCCAGACACGCAGCGGAAAAACTGAGTCTGCTGATCAAAATTACGGGCTGGAAAATGTCAATCATTCGAAATGCTGTTCAGTGGCTTCTTCGTGTCAGAAACATCACCACAGAGAAAGACATTTGAAGAATTCCTGCTTCATCCGCACCAAAGTACAGACCGCATTATCACAACCCGGCATTGCTACAGGTAAAGGCGATCACGGTGATAGAGCCCACTAGTTATCAGAGCTATTCTCCTTGCTATTTATGCTTTATAGTATAACTAAGGCATGTATGCACGGTAATAGTCCGTAGCAATTGCCGACAGACCTTGCACAAGCGCCGCTGCTTAAGGGCGTAAGACAGAGAATACAATTAAACATTGTCTCTGAAGTATGTGCCTAAGTCAGAGCTAGCAATTTCAGTGTTGGGAAGTAGTGCGTAAGTGTTTACAGGGCGACCTTATACAATTAAACATTTTCCTTGGTACACTGTTAGAATTGTATGCAAATTTACAGCCTGAAGCACTGTATATTATTACAGTAAATCATGTTGTAAATATTTTACACCGTTTTCCAGCGCAATTCTGCACTTATTTGGTGTATTTTTTCTCTACTCATTGAGTGTTTACAGCATTCTCTGTAAAACTACAGCGGTTTGACCATTTACAGTGCATTTGGCTGTAAATATACACTGGTTTCCTTGATAGAATGAGTGAATGAATGAATGATTATGGCTTAACGCCACATCGGCAATATTTCAGCCATATCGTGGCGGTCCTTGATATATATGTTGATTTTGTTAATTTGCAATGCAGTTAACTGATTATTTTCAATGGTATAAGTGGAAAGGTACTACTATTTTCGGTGTAAATATTAAACAGCAAATCTTGTAAATCTACAGTGAAAAGAACTGGTCACAAAATTCCCAGCACTTTTCACCGTTAAATTACAGTGAAATTTGTAACAGTGTACAGTATGATATGGTATATGTTATAGTATGATATGATATGATATGATACGATATAATACGATATGATATGATCTGATATGTGATTGATATGATGTAGTATGATATAATACAATACGTTGAGCTACCACAGGGTGCAGTGTTACGCAGTGTAGTGCAGTACTTAGTGTGGAGTTATACAGCACAGTGTCCTATTCATATTGTTTTGTCTGGAATTCATTACACTGCATTGCATGCTATCCCTTCGTTTATAGTACAGTACATAGTATAGTAAAGTACGCTATAGTATAGTATGCTATTGTATAGTATGTTATAGTAAAGTATGTTATAGTATAGTATGCTGTAGTATAGTGTGTTATATTTATTTATTTATTTGACTGGTGTTTTACACCGTACTCAAGAATATTTCACTTATACGACGGCGACCAGCATTATGGTGGGTGGAAACCGTGCACAGTGGGGAAACCCACGACCATAGCATGTTATAACATAGTATAGTATAGTATATTATGCTATAGTATAGTATGTTATAGTATAGTATGTTATAGTATAGTATAGTATGGGGTAGTGTAGTATGTGGTGTGTCATGGAGTGTTGCACTATAACGTAGTACACAGCCTGCACACCTACGGCACATGGAGCTGTAGTCAGCCGGCGCGGGTAAACGTCTCGAGTAAATCTGACTCTCTGAAGGTGCGACTAACGGTGTACATGTGCACTACAGACATCCGCACAACGTACTGTACGGCACAGCGCTGTGCTACACTTGTTATTTTGTTTTACTTTGCATTCTGTGACATTGTTTGACATTCTGCAGTGTTATCAAAGTGAGGTATGACGGACAACTCTCTCACCCGAGTAATGCGTATTGTCAATGCGCGGACTTCTATCACAATTACTTGCTACGACAATTGCCATTACTACCATCACTTCCACTGTAACAACCGCTACTGCAACCATTACTACTATTGCTATTGTTACTAATAACATTGCTACTCCTGCTACTGTTATAGCTTCTATTACATTTACTGCTACAACTCCTACTGGTACTGGGGGCCTCCGTGGCTCAGTTGGTTTGCGCGGTAGCGCAGCCCAATGACCCAAGAGTCTCTCACCAATGCGGTTGCTGTGAGTTCAAATCCAGCTCATGTTGGCTTCCTTTTCCGTACGTGGGAAGGTCTGCACCAACCTGCGGATGGTCGTGGGTTTCCCCCGGGCTCTGCCCGGTTTCCGCCCACCATAATGCTGGCCGCCGTCGTATAAGTGAAATATTCTTGAGTACGGCGTAAAACACCAATGAAATAAAAAAATAAATAAATAACCAACTGGTACTGCATGCACCAACACACTATTCCTTCTACCACACGTACTACTAATACTTCTGCTACTACACCTACTAATACTTCTACTGCTACTGCTACGAGTACTACTACTACAGGTCCCTCTCCTACTGTTATTAGTACTACTATCACTACTTCTACACGTACTACAACTGCCACTGGTACTCTATTATTACATGTACTGCAATTGCTGCTCCTATTACTAGTTTTGTAAAAAATTATGAAGTCAGTCGAGGAAAAGAATAATTTCAACATTATGAATTTGAAAGAAGTATTCTTCCTTGCAATAAGAAGGACACCCAACATTGGAATGTGTAGAGCTTGTCTCGTTACGCATCGCTGACTAAATGTAATTTTGATAGTAGGCGACAAGTTAAAAGAAACAGACTATAATGCAACGTTTTTCTTGTGACAAATTTTCGAAAGTGAGCATAAAGGAAAAAAACAAACCTCAAAACAAACAGGAAAATGTCCAGACCAGAAATATAGATGATCTAAACCTCCAGGGTAGGCAACACTAAACTAATACAACTGCTGTACATGTATTGTCTTGACCATGGGTAGATTGTCACTGTTAGCTGATTCATGGTTGACTGATTAGCGACCTATTGAAGGTCACATAACCGTGCTATGTTTAGAGTTTGAGATTTATTGGTTTGGTTCAACACTTAGTGGAAACCCTATCCACCCCATCACACGGCAAGACTAACAAAGAATATAATACGCTTAACCGTAGGTGAAAAAATAGAGATGTAATCATAAAGAGTAAATCCCTTTTTATTGCCCTGAATTGTTGAATAGAAAAAAGGGAGCTATCGACCGAAAGTCTAAAATAGCTATATTTAAAAGTGAATCACTTCTTCAAAAGTACAGAAATCCACAAAATATCTTCTGATATTGGTAAAGTTGTCTTTTGAAGGTTTTTTGAGGGCTAAAAACGATATTTTTCTGAAATAAAAAAAAACAAACTCAAACAACAAATAAACAAAAAAACAAACAACGATTTCTTCACTGTCAAAATCATGGTGTAATTTTACAGCAAGAACTATTTGCATCTCAGAAACACATTTCAGTGTAAATTTAGAAGCTGTAAATATTTCTCTCACATATGTGAAGCTGTAAATTTGTAATATTTTATGTATTAAACACGAACTTCAAAATCAAATCCAATAAATCCAATAAATCAAAATCAAAATCAAATAAATATTACAAATTCTCCCAATCTGACGGGCTATAAACTAAAAAATAAAGAGTTTTCAACATGTTGAATAGGTCAAAGTTGAAATGTGTAGAGCCTGTCTTGTTACGCTTCGCTGACTAAACGTAATTTTGATAGTGGGTATCACTGATATTACAGAGAACTGATTATAGCCAAAAAGTTAAAAGTCTATAATGCAATCTACATCACGTTTTTCTTGTGACAAAGTCTCGAAATAAACAAACCTCAAAATAAATAAGAAATCGTCCAGACTAGAAATAAAGATGTGATATACCGCCAGGGTACGTAACACAAACCTAATTCAACTCCTTACCTGTCACGTCCTGACCATGCGCAGATTATCACTGTTCCCTGATACATGCCACCTATTGAAGGTCACATCACCGAGCTATGTTTAGAATTTGAGATTTATTGGTTTGGTTCAACACTGAGAAGAAACCCTACCCACTCCCATCCCACGGCTAGACTAAGAGAGAATATAATACGCTGAATCGCAGGTGAAAAAAAATAGATTTATTCACAAAGAGCCAGTCTGTTTTCATTGCCCTGAATGGTGAATAGAAAAACGGGCGCTATGGACCGAAAGTCGTAAATAACTAAACTGAATAATTCATCAATTCTCCCCAAAAGCACAAAAATCCGTAAACAAATTCTGATATTGGGCAAGCTGTCTTGTGAACAGGTTGTTTTGTTTTTTTTTTGGGGGGGGGGAAACGATATTTTTTGTTAAAAAAAAACAAAACAAACTCAAACAAGTAAACAAGCAAACAAACAGCGATTTCTTCACTGTCAAAACTTGCAACTTTGTCAGAAACACACTTCAGTGTAAATTTGAAGCTGTAAATATTTCTCTCACACATATGAAGCTGTAAATTTGTACTATTTTATGTATTATAACCTCTGCAACTGAAGGATCTTGCCCTATATAATTTAGTCATAAATGTGTTTAAATTTAAACTTACTGAAATTTACAACCAATTTAGACAGTGTTGACTTAAAAGTACTATGTATCCCGCTGATGACAGAGGGTGGCCATTGTTTAACCACTGAGCGGCAGGCCGAGCGTTTTATTCTAATCTTTCAACAAATTCCCATCCACGTCACGGTTGTGAGATAACCCAGCTCTTGCTGACCTCCTCTGTTGCCGTATGTGGGAAAGTCTTCCAGTGACATGTAAGTTGGACATGTAGCCCGGTTTCCTCTCACTATGACAGCGGCAGTCGTATATAAGTAAATCCTAAGCACGTACTTCAAATCAAATCAATAAATACTACCGATTCTAACAATACACAGGTAACGAATTTTCAGTGGACATCAATGTTTCGTTGCTGCTTGTCTGAACATTTCAAAATATATACCACAGGCATTTTATTTGTGAATTTTTTTATCATTCTGGCGTCATAGGTACATTGATTTGCAATGTTGTTCTCCAGCCATTCACTATCATACTTGTGTAGCCTCTAAGAAAAAATTGGTCTTTCCTTCTATTTACCTATGCTTACTAATTTAATTTTCTCATTGTTTATTCCTCCCTCATTTTTAAGCTCTGTTATTCTTATCCCGTGGGCCTTTTCCCTCTAAGGGGTCTTGACCATAGTCAAGAACCTGTACCATTATCTAACAACATATGGTCTAAAACTGCTTACCTCCAATGCTCAAGTTCCTGCTTTTTCTAAGGATCAGATATTTGTAGGGCAAAGGCACTAAATTTAACATTACAAACTGCTATGCAGAGCGGCATGGAGTGCAAGGAGAGTGCGTACAACAAGGGAATCCACTCTAGGTTTAATACATGTGACGGATATGTAGGCCTACATGAGGAAGATGGGCAACACAGACATGACAGCTTTAAGAAATGCATTTGAGACAGTTTCCCTTTTTCAGTTTCGAAACTGAGTGATTTCAGGGATCACGTTCGCCAGTACAGCAATGTTATCCAAATACCTTCGAACAATCTGAGCCGTACGTGGGAAGGTCAACCGGCAACCATGCATGTTCGTGGGTTTCCTTGGGTTACGCCCGGTTTACGTCACCATATAAGTGAAATAATCTTGAGTACCACGTAAAGCACTAATCAAATAAGTAAATAAATCAATAAATAATCGTGTGTTCATTCTACTTGTAAACACAAAAATCTACGTTTCTTACCGTGGTAATGCACAACTGACTTGTTTTTTTTCTTCAAGGACAAATGTTAGGAATTCGATAAAGATGATAGCGATAACTGTACGGTCTACGACTAAGTCATTGGTGGATTCCCCCATAGCCGTGATCCATACATAGCTTAACTCTTTGCAAAAACGCGGCTGACATGATTTAAAGAGAGATTTGTCAACAGGAAGTAAGACGGCTACATTGGAAGCCATGGCGGTGATATGTACTTTACCTACAGGTCAAGTATCTGGACCATCTTGACCAATGGATGTACGTGATTCAATCCAACTTACGCTGTTTCAGCTCTGGCATTAAATATCTCAAACTACCTTTCACTTCTGTGTGATTTGTTTTTCACTGAATTAAATGCCTTGAAGTCTTCGAAGTCCAAAGTGTGCAACATGAAACACATTGTCAGTGACGTGACACACATGCCACATTATTTATTGTGGAATAAATTGTTTATTTTTATGAGTATAAAAGTAGCAAAAGTATCACAGTAGCAAATGTTTCAAGAAGACCTTCCACTTCACAACTGAACACTGAGGCAGTATTTGAACCACCTACTCAGTAAAATGGAATGCTTTCAACTGAAGTTTCAACGTCAATTCTATGTGTATCGTCTTCTCAATACCGACATAGTTACTCAGGATCAATCTTATTTATTTTGTCTGTACAATATAGTGACGTGAATACATTAGACTTCTTAGTGTGAATCCTGCTGAATTCGCAAACACAGTATAGCGACATGGAAATACATTTATGTGAATACTTAGTGTGAATCTTGCTGATTTTGTCTACACTATATATTGACATGAATGCACCTGAATATTTAGTGTGAATCTGCATGATTCGCCTACACAATACACTAACATCAGTACATCTGAATTCTTTTGGTAATCCTGCATTGTTTGTCTGCACTATATAGTGACATAAAAAATATCTGAATATTTAGTGTAAATCCGGCATCATTCGTCCACACTATATAGTGAAATGAATACATCTGAATACTTAAAGTGAATCCTGCATAATTCGTCTACATTATATAATGGCGTGGATACGTCTGAGTTCCTAATTTTACTTATTTATTTGTTTGATTGGTGATACCTGCTCATTTCTCCTACACAATAAACTGACAGGAACACTACTGAATACCCAGAGTGAATTCTACTCAATACGACTACTCGTCTCCACAGTGGTGTCAAAATGACATTTCTTTACCCGGAGTCTGTCTGATTTATTTTGCCTGCACAGTGGTTCCCACATCGCATTTGGTTACCTTGAGTCAGTCGGATTGACTTCGTCTGGTCAAGAGTGTACAAAAACGAATAATCATTCCCTGGTTCATGTCTTGAATTGTACACTTTCAGGGCATGCTCGAATTCCTTTCGCGAAATCACGCTATCATTGTTGGAATCCATCTTGGCGAAGGTAGAGCGGATGAATTCTTCACTTTTGACTCCTTGCATCGTGTAATACTTCCGCCACTCCGCGAAACTAATTGTGCCGTCTTTGTCTATGTCCATAATGTCAAAAAAGCCATTGTGGCAGTTGGTATAAACTCTCTGAGGTACCAACCCTGTTTGCTGATGATAGTTTGAGCCTTAACCTGACTCACTGACGCCTCGTCTTTGGGTTTGCCCAAGGCCTCGAGGATGGAGTCCCAATGCTTTTTGTAAGCTCGCGCTAAAACAAAGGCGTGTTCCACTTTTCCTGCACGTGGAAGGTGGACAGGATACTCAATGACTTCCGCAAAGGTTAACATGCCGGTTTGACTGAAGTTCATGAACTTGAAAAGCGCTGTCCACTTCTTTTGTATATACATCTCCAAATCCATCTAGGAAATGTAGGAAAGGTAGAAATTATACCAAGGGATCACAGTGAGTAAGCAACATAGTCTAAATAAATAAAACAAACATTTAAATCATGCACACAAAACAGCCACAAATGAAAGAACTTATACAATTTTAAGGCCGTCTCGAGAGTTGACAAGCTTCTGTTCTATATCAGATTTTAGTGAGAAGAAATCCTTCTAGGGAGAAAACGCTGGAAAAATCCGGTAGCGATCAGAGGAAATCGCAAAACCTCACCAAGGACAGGCCACTCTGTTACAGTGTGATTCTTTTAAATTATTTCGGGATACTTGTAATCAAAGCCGGGTGCTGTCACATCAAAGAAAATTGTTGTTCTTACTGCCTTGCTTTGCAACTCAGTGCTGCGACATTTGAGCAAACTCAATCAAACTCGCCCTGCCACAAGAGGACACAATCAATATGATTGCAAAGTAATGCAACCAAAGTACTGTCGCCACTGAAATATCAGGCCAAACACAACAGAAATGACCCCCCAGCCAGCCACTTTTCACTGACACTGGGCCAGCAGTTATGTGTCCTTGCTCAAACTTCTTCATCATCGCATAACTGAAAAATTGTTAAGTACGCCATAAAATCCCAAGTATATATATGTTATAGTTTCAAACAATCTAGGCCGTACGTAGGCAGGTCAGCCAGCAAGATGTGATCAAATCAGTAAAAAAAAAATAAAACAAACATTCCGTTTGTTTATCCTCCATATAACCAAAATGAACTTTTTTTACGGTGTTAATGCACGACTAACCTGTTCTGGCTTTAAGGACAAACGTTAGGTCACGGGTGAATAAAACCCGTGGGTTTCGCTCGGGTTTCGCCCGGTTTCCTTCCACCATAATGCTGGCCGACAACGTATAAGTGAAATATTCTTGAGTACGGAGTAAAACACCAATCAATTAAGTAAATAAATAAATAAATAAAACAATCCTTCATTTTATTCCACTTGTAAACAAGAAAACCTACATTCTTACTGTGTTAAAGTGCAACTGAACTGCTTTTGCAGGTCAGCCAGCAACATGCGATCAAATCAGCAAAAAAAAAAAATAATTAAACAATCCGTCTGTTTATTCTCCATATAACCAAAAAAATCTCTAAGTTTTTGACTGTGTTAATGCACGACTGACCTGTTTTTGATTTTTTTTTTGATTGGTGTTTTACGCCGTACTCAAGAATATTTCACTTATACGACGGCGGCCAGCATTATGGTGGGCGGAAACCGGAAAGAGCCCGGGGGAACAAACGACCATCCGCAGGTTGGTGAAAGACCTTCCCACATACGGCCGGAGAGGAAGCCAGCATGAGCTGGACTTGAACTCACAGCGACCGCATTGGTGAGAGACTCCTGGGTCATTACGCTGTGTTAGCGCGCTAACCAACTGAGCCACGGAGGCCACGACCTGTTTTTTGCCTTAAGGACGAACGTTAGGTCACGAGTGAATGAATTTGATAATGATGATAGCTATGGCTGTACGGTATACGACCAAGTCAGTGGTGGGTTCCCCCATAGCCGTGATCCATACATAGCTTACCTCTTTATGAAAACGCGCCTGACATGATTTAATGAGACATTTGCCAACAGATAAGAAGAAAGCTACCTTAAAAGCAATGGCGGCGATATGAACTTTACCCTACATGTCTAATGTCTGCACCATCTTAACCATTGGATTTCCGTGATCGAATCCAACTTACCCTGTTTCACCTGTGGCATTAGATATCTCCAACTACCTTTCACTTCTCTGTGATTTGTTTTTCATTAAATTAAATGTCTTGAAGTCTTCGAAGTCCAAGGTGTACAATATGAAACACATTGTCAGTAACGTCACACACAAACCTTAGTATTTATTGGTGAAATAGCTTATTTATTTTTATGAGTACACATCACACTAGCAAATACCATAATAAAAACCTTCCACCTCACAACTGAATATCTAGGGAGAATTTAAAACTACCTACTCAGTAAAATGAAATGCTCTTATCTGAAGTTTCAAAGTGAATTCTATATAAATCGTCTTCTGAATGCTGACATAGTTAATGAGGATAAATCTTATTTAGTTTGTGTGTACAATATAATGACATGAATATATCTGAATACTTTGTGTGACCCCTGCTGAATTCATCTACACAATATAGTGACATGAATATACATGTACATGAATTCTTAGTGTGAATCTTGCTGATTTCATCTACACTATTTTGTGACATGAATACTATGCGTGAATCCTGCATAATTCGTTTACACAATATACGGGCATGAATACATCTGAATTTTTTGTATGACCCCTGCATAATTTGTTTACGTTTAATGATAACATGGACGTACATGTATATCACTACATAGTGTGAATCCTGCTGATTTCGTCTACACTATATAGAGACATGAATATATGTACCTCTGAACATTGAGTGTGAATTCTGCATCATTCGTCTACACTGCATACTGACATGAAGACATCTGAAAAATAGTGTTTCCTGCTTAGTTTGTTTACACAATATAATGTCTTGAATACATCTGAATTGTTAATGGGGATACTGCTAAATTCGTCTACACTATAAAGTGACATGGATATAAGTGTATGAGATTACTTAGTGTTAATCCTTCCTATTTTGTCTATACAAAAAAGTGGGATAAACACTACTGAATACCCAGTGAAAACTCTTCTTAATACGACTTCTCGTCTGCACAGTGGTGTCAACATAACATTTCTTTACCCAGAGTCTTTCTGATTAATTTTGTCGAGAAGGTGGTGCCCACGAAGCATTTGATCACCTTGAGACAGTCCGATTGATTTCGTCTAGTCAAGAGTGTACAAAAACGAATAATCATTCCCTGGTTCGTGCCGTGTACAGTAGAACTTTCAGGGCATGCTCGAATTCCTTTCGCGAAATCACGCCGTCATTGTTGGAATCCATCTTGGCGAAGGTAGAGCGGATAAATCCCTCACTTTTGACTCCTTGCATCGTGTAATACTTCCACCACTCC